>NW_011346668.1:0-5425 GCF_000735185.1 Notothenia coriiceps | reverse complement strand
ATATATATATATAGTATATATATTGTAGAAAATAAATATCTCCACCAACAAAAAAATTGAAAAAACGTGCTACTGTTTTCTTTCAGGACTTCCATGACACTATGCTGGAACTGGAGCGGATGAAAGAACTTAATGAGAAAGCACTTCTGATCCAGAAAGTCCTGAGAGGATACAGATACAGGTTTGGGGAAAAAAAGCTTGGAAATGACATTTATATTTAGCTTATGTGACTTGCATCCTCATGTCTGTATGACTCATTCCCTCTAAAGGAGGGAATACCTGAGGAAAAAGGCAGCTGCTCTTGTCATTCAGAAGCACTGGAGAGGACACAAAGGCCGAAAGCTGTACAAAGTGGTGAGTCACTGTTTCACACATTACCATCTATTAATAGGAAATGCAGGGGATCATGCAATATCCCCCTTCAATGCTGTTCCAACTCTAGGTCCAGCACGGCTTTGCCAGGCTGCAGGCTCAGGTCCGATCCCGCCAACTTCACTTCCTGTACAAGAAGAAGCGCGAGGCGGCCGTCGTGCTGCAGGCCCGAGTCAGAGGATACCTGGCCAAGAAGGAATGGAAGCGCAAGAGAGACGCTGTGATCCTCCTGCAGGCACACACCAGGGGGGGGTTGGCCAGAAAATCAGTCAGAAAGATGAAAACAGATGTAAGTTTAACCAGAAGAACTGTGAAGACCCCTCTCTAAGTGACACCTGATGGGGGTCAAAGTCCCTGCTGGTTATCTGTTACAGTTCTCTGGCGTCACCCAGCCTCCCTATCAGAGGAGTTCATGTAACCTTTCATCAACACCACGTCATGCTCCAGATGTCCTTCGGCTTATTTTACCACATATTTATTTACATTTAGTAAATGTCGGTATAACAACAATTTGAATTTAAATATGATATGAATATAAAAAATCTACTGTTTTAGTGTAATTATGTATGTACAGTAATATTCATTCCCTAAAGACATCGATGTGAGTGGCACCTCTGGTACTTTGGTTACTTTGACTGGGCAGGAAGCTTTATCCCTGATCTTCTTTTGTATTCTTTCAGATGTACCTCTCTGCCAAAGAGAAAGAAGAAGAACGGCGGGTGATTTTGGAGAGACAGAAACATTTGGAGGAAGTGCTGAGGCGGAAGAAGGAGATGGAGGCCAAAGCTCAGAATGAGGCCATCACAGACCAGGAGATGGTGGACAGCATTTTTGATTTCCTGCCTGTAGTGGTTGGAGGGCAGGAGGGGCAAGCCCCTGTAGGATTTGAGGTTTGAATAAAAATAGGCTTTGCACATTTGGATTTCCTTGTGAAGTCAGTCACTGTATGTCTGTTCTGTTTTCAGAAATTTGAGCTGAAAAAGACAATTACTGAGGAGATAGACATCGACGACGTCCCCATGGAGGAAGATCTTCCCAGAGGCGACGATGATGACGACCTGGATGAGTACTCCTTCTCCAAATTTGCCTCTATGTACTTCCAGGGTGCAGCCACCCACACCCACATCCGCCAGAGGCTGCGGCAGCCCCTGCTCTACCACGAAGATCAAGGAGATGTCCTGGTGCTTCCCTTAGACTGCGCTAATTCATAATTTCTCTGGTTCTTATACGAGGAACGTCTTTGTTGGCCATCAACTTACCATTGTGTTTCTGTGATGTTACCTTCAGGCTTCCATGACAGTGTGGTGGATCATCCTGAGGTTTTTGGGAGACCTCCCTGAGCCCAAGAAGCAGGTTCGAGGAAGCTCTACGCAGGAGCGCTTCATGCCGCAGGAGCTCATCTCCAGAAAGGACCGACGCCTCAGCCACATGGTCGGCCTGGATCAGGTAGATATCCTGACAGAGAGCAGTATTATGACATTTTGTAGATTTACATTGTGTAAAATCATGTTGTATTAGGGCCATTGTAGGTCAAACTTGTACAGATGTACAGAACAGTTGGAGGGGGTTAGTTAGAGTAGTTCATTTAGGAGAAAAAAACGTGGATAAAAAAGACCAACTCTGAGATCAAAGGAAGTAATTCACGAGAAAACAATCACACATTGACTGCCAAGTTCAATGTGCTTAGGTCCTCCACTGCAGATAAAAGTGTTTCCTGATCCATTCTTGCATAGTGAATCGGTGTGGTTACTTGAAACCCTTTTCTTCTTGCAAGTGTTGGCTTTCTTCCTGGAAAGTCTGTGAAATAGTTTTATCTCAGAGTAAATACACTTTTTCTCTGGAAAATCTATGACTATCACATATACTTTTTTTAATATAACCCTAATGCCCAAATACAAAATATGAATCTACAATGACCTTTCATATACATTGTACATTTATCATATATTTAAATTGTATTTCCTGTTGAATATTTTAGAGGGTGCTGAGGAATAAAAAGGAAAGGAAGGCTTCCACATTACCCGAGGAACCAGGACAGAACAGGAAGGGCTCCATGTTCACAGACTTGCTGGCCAGGAACAGGAAGCCTTCTGCTCTGCCTGCAGAGGCAGCAAACCCCAAGGTGTACACTGTGCCAGAGGGGAGCCCTCGAACCAGGAAGGGTTCCACATTCACTGACCTACTGATCAGAAACAAAAAAGCTTCTACTGCTACAGAAAATGCACCCCCCACCTCAAGCCTCAGGAAACCTTCCATCATCATGGAGGAGGTGAGGTTTAGGACGAAGAAATATTCTGACTTGCTGTGAAGTTTTATTCTGTCACTTATATACTGAGGGATGTCTTCTTTCTTTCAGTCCGACGATCTGACGGAAGTGTCCAAGCCTCCCACCCTGCAGAGTGTGAAGGAGGATGGGGACCTCATGGAGGGGGAGGGGGAGGGACCCACCCTGGACCGGCCGCTGACCTCACTGGAAAAACTCCACATCATCGTGGGATATGCCATCGTCAGACGTGACCTTAGGTAACAGAAGATCCATTTAAAAGTCACATAAATCCAATATCACCAATACACTTATATATATAGACAATGATATTCTTTTATTACACATTTACTGAATTGTTAAGTTTGAATTAAGTATTTCCTTATTAAATATGGGCAATCACTTCCAGAACAGTAGTCTGCACATTGAATCATGCCAGGTTCAAAAGTGAAGTTTCATTTTGCTGTCTTTTTTACTAAGGGAGATATATTTGTATTAAAACATAAATAAAAAAACATAGTCAACAGTCATAGAATAGCCATGTTTTTAGGAATACAATGTTGTATAGGCCTGGATATGAATGATTTATGAACAACTGTTCAAATCTTTAGAATATAGATAGGAGTGACAGTTTGGTGTATGCAAGTGATACTCAAGTGCAGATTGTTGAATCAGCATAGTTTTAGAAAAAAAGTCATTAGAACAGGTTTAAAATAATCTCATTTAGCTTATTAAAAGAGAAATCCACAGAAACAAAGATACAAAGTTGGCAACATAAAGCCCTTGGATGCCTTCTTTCTGCTAGTCTGAAAAAAAGGCATGTAATGAATTCAAAATAGCCCAAACTCTTACCAGTGATTAAAAATGTATGTGCCTAGTGTCTCTCTACTATTACAGGATGTGTTCTGTTGTCTGTCCAGGGATGAGATTTACTGTCAGATCTGCAAGCAGCTTCAAGACAACAACAATCGCAACAGCTACTTCCGCGGCTGGATCCTGCTGTCCCTCTGCCTGGGAGTCTTCCCCCCCAGTGATCGCTTCATTAGGGTAAACACAGATCTCTGATCAGTGTGTAGCATGCTGTGGGATGACTCTCACCTCTTCTCATCTCTTGCCTCGGCAGTATCTGCAGAGCTTCATCCGGTTCGCTCCAGGAGGCTACGCCCCGTACTGTGCAGAGAGGCTGCGGCGCACCTTGCTGAACGGAGTGCGGGGGGAGCCTCCAGCCTGGCTGGAGCTGCAGGTACTGCCACTCCCATAATATGCTCATGCTATTATTTTAAATGTGTTCATATGCGTTGCATTTATAGAAATTGTAGAATTAAAAATCACAGCTACAGCAGCCTAGTGTTCTGAACCATTCTCTAAACTGAAGGATTATTCTGAAAAAGTCTTAAATTCCTACGTTTTTTATAAACCAAAAGGTGTTTTAACTAGGATGGTTTTCAAAGTGAGTGGCTTTTTATTTATTTTGCTAGATAACTTTCTGAGAAAAAAAGAAATTAGCCGGGGAATTGTTATGTCTTTGGTCTGGATAGTATTTCAAATCATATACCTTATTTTTACATTTAGTACGTACAGCAGATGCCCTTCCACAGCAAGACTTTGACCCTTTTGCTCATGTATTTGCTGTGCAAAGGATTGTGGGTCTGAACAGCCAGAAAACCATTCTAGGTTTCATTCTGCAAACTGCGACTGGATGCAGAAGCAAATCCTGTATTTAGCAAATGATGTATTTAGACGTACTACATGTTGGGATAAGACATAGTGTGGTTTTATGGGTATTGGACATACCGAAGGTTTTGTTGTTGTAATGCTTATTTCAGCCACAAGAGGATGAAGTGCACAGCTACCCCTGTTCTAATGTTCCCATTGTAAACCTCGCTGTCAACAGAATGAACTTCACACGCACAGTTTATATCAATGCTGTTTAATCAACATGATTTGTTTGCCTGCTCTGTGATAGGCAACCAAGACAAAGAAGCCCATGATCGTGTCTGTGAACCTGATGGACGGACGCTCCATCAACCTGCCGGTGGACTCCTCCTCCACCTCCAGAGAGATCTGCCAACTGCTCTCCAACAAAATCAAACTCAAAGACACATTTGGCTTTTCTGTCTACGTCGCCTTGTATGAAAAGGTGCGCAGTTCCATCCTCAGGTGTAAATATTCCTGTAGTAGGCGATAAGGAGATCTGCTATTATAAAATGATCTCACCGATTCGTTGTACTTTGTTCTTTACAAGATATTTTATTTATATTTTTTACTTGCCTTCGATAAGTTAAGACTCATGTCAGCATTAAGTCAAAGTAGCTTATGTAGCGTATGCCCCATAGCTTCTATTCATCCCTTTTCTGCATGTAAATACACTTTACAATGTAAACAGATGGGGTCAATTTTTATTGTAATAAATAATAAAATGACTGGGCCATGGTAGGTGAGTAATACTTAGATGAAAAACTCTCTCAGATTAAAGGGGTCATTTTACAAGGAAAAACTCATATATTCTCATTCATTATAATTATTCATTGTAATAAGGTTGATTTAGCCCTTGCAAAGCGAGAACGGTCCTTTGCACTTTAATCTCAGAGAATATTACATTTTTGTGAGTTTTTACTTTTAGATGTACCTATCAGAGAATATCCGATATTCTTTTGGATGTTAAAAATCATTTGGTTTTGAACCTTTTTTCCCCCTTAGAAAGGTCCTAATATGCCACTTCATGTTTTAGTGATTTTAAAATACCTACAAATCCATACCTTAACACACTGACCTGTCCTGAAGGTGTGG
>NW_011346667.1:0-1674 GCF_000735185.1 Notothenia coriiceps | reverse complement strand
AAGGTCACCTATCATGCTATTTTTAGGCAATAGCATAGGTCTCAGATATATAAACATATATAAAAAACATGTCTATGAAGTGTTTTGCTCAAAATACCAAACAGATCACCCATTCTAGCCATGCCTCATATCCCTCTATTTCACTTCCTGTTTCAAAAGTGCTGATTTGGGGTATAAAGCTTTAAAAAAAAAAAAAATTGATTAAAAAGGAGGGGTCTGAGCTCATGCGGGACCCGGCAGCTACTGTCTGAACTAAATGCTGCCGTGATGAAACGCCATATCATGGATTATCAAGGATTATCTCTGAAACAGTATGGAGCTCAAAGGCTTTCTCTCTTGCCGGTTATACCACAAGGTGAGTTCCTTTTTATTTCCTGCTTCTTCACACACATGCTCTCCAGTACAGGTTAGCTCTGAGTGTTAGCGATGCTAATGTAAACACCGACCATATTACGTCCAAAACAGTCGGGCATTGTTTCTGATAGCAACGTTTCTGATAGGGCCGTGGGTCCACATTTCAGATATTACGTCATATCGGACGCAAATCTGGATCAGCTCCGTTGTTCCCCCGTTTTTAGAGATTTGGGTACGGAGGAAAAGAGAGAGGGTTTTATTTTCTGACGCTGCGTGAGTTCCCCGACACACCGGGGACACATGTTTATGTATAAAAGAAATCAAAAAGTGCATTTTGCATGATAGGTCCCCTTTAATTAAAACTCACCATATGTTTCCTTTTTTTTTAGCATCTCTTGATTGGCTGTTCATGTCATAATTAAAACTTCACTGATACGTTTGGGGGAAGTACACACTGACAGGTGTCTAGTTAACTTTCTAAACTCTTAGTTTCATAATTAATTAAATTCAGCTTACTCAAGGCATTCACAGAAAATAAAGGCCCATTGATGCTAAAAATAAAAATCACTTAAAACGGGTTTAATATACCAGAGAGCTAAAATAGGAAGCAAAGATTAATTCCTTTTGGAGACCCTACATAACATTATATTTCTCATACATCTTATTTTAATATACTGTAATGAGAGTGATATCAAATATGAGGAGGAGGACAGGTTGACACACGATTAGTTCTTGTGAAATCAAATGCTTACAAAGTATGAGTTTTCCTTACTAAGACATCCCATTTTCTATATTCCTCTCATCCCAGTGGAGTTGGCAGGTACATAATTCACATTAAATCAGTGAGTCCTGAAAGTCAGAGCCTGACTCTACAGATCCTCTCATTAGTCTGAGAGCCGGACGGAGAGCAGAGATCCTGACAGATGACCTGCTGTTAGCTCAGACTCTGCTGGAAGAGCTGGCATCGACACACACACACAGGGAACCGTACTGCCAGGAGGAAGTTAGTGCGTGGATGTCAAGAAACTCATGTCATACACTCAAGCAAGAACACACACACACTTCCACAAACTCAGAAAACTGGAAGAATCGAGCCATGGACAGCTGGTCACACTCCTTATTGGGTCACAGTGAGTGGGCAAAACTGCATGCTGTGTGCCGACATCTGAGGTGTGTGTGTGTGTGTGTGTGTGTGTGTGTGTGTGTGTGTGTGTGTGTGTGTGTGTGTGTGTGTGTGTGTGTGTGTGTGTGTGTGTGTGTGTGTGGGTGTGGGTGTGGGTGTGGGTGTGGGTGTGGGTGTGGGTGTGGGTGTGGGTGTGT
>NW_011346666.1:0-2423 GCF_000735185.1 Notothenia coriiceps | reverse complement strand
GACCAACGGCAACATGACAACGTTTTCATTGGTCCCTCTTCTTTAGAGAAGACCAGGAAATGATGGATACACGGATCGTGTTCAAATCAATAGGCACGCAATGACTCTAAATAATAATGATCACGCCACCAAACACACATTCAGACTAAAGGAACCAGCCTGTTTGGCAAAATGTGAGAAGTAGAAAGTACAGGTATTTGGGTTCAACATGTAAGAAGTAGAAAGTACAGGTATTTGTGTTCAACATGTAAGAAGTAGAAAGTACAGGTATTTGGGTTCAACATGTAAGAAGTAGAAAGTACAGGTATTTGTGTTCAACATGTAAGAAGTAGAAAGTACAGGTATTTGTGTTCAACGTCAATTTTGTTTACCGCTGCTGTATAGATGAACGGATCTCAAGGCTGAAAAAGAGGTGCTTTTCAGTGCGTTGACATGCTAGAGGCTTGTTTTACATCGTAGTACACAACAGGTGCCTTTTCAGCCTGCCTACAGTACAACACAAACAGATGCCAGGCTTCAACTCCTGAACCCCCGCGTGTTTTCCATCTGAATTAATTTCCTGTACAGAACAACAAAGTGCAACTTCTTCATGTAATTATGTGCACTAACTGTTTTTTTTTTCTCTCATTCGCTTCAGTATAATGAAAATAAATAATCGCCACTTGAGCTTTGGTTGGGTTAAGAAGAGGTTGAGAGGATATTGTAATGCTGTGTTCTTTCTAAGCGACTGATTGCTGGAGCACTTGATAGAGTGCCAGTGGGTTGTGGAAAGAGGTGCAAGCTTTGACTGTTAAATAAAGAGCGCCAGTCAGTGGGAGGAATGGCACAATTATTGTTTGTCTGCGTTTCCTGTAAAAACATGTGTACAAGTGGTTAGCTCGTTTGTTGCTATTGTGTTTTTGTATTCGTTTTTTTTACCAGAACTGCAATCATCTTTCCGTAGTGTTAGTGACCAGTTCTACAATGCACCAAGTTTATATAAGTCTGCAAGGATTTCTTAGTTCGGACTCTTGTTTCATATCATTTCTAACCTTTTGAGAGACCCAACGTGTTCCTGGGAGGCAGGTCAAACTTGAAAAAGGGTTTATTTAAAAATGAATTGCAGCGTCACAGCAGGTGATTTCCATTCAAAGGACATCTCACTCGGTCCACTACAAGTTTAATGAGTCAGTAGCAGACTCTAATGCTCCGATCCACCAATCAGAGGGTCAGTATGATACCAAGTGTTGTTGGGCACGATACTTAACCCCAAATCTCTCCCGTATGTTTATGGTACTGAAGTGTTTGTAAGTTTGTTAAAGCGTCAGCAAAATAACATTTCAACACTTGCTTCGATCCAAACTCAAAGACTTCCAGCATCTTGTTAGTGTACCGTAGTTTAAAAAAATTGAACTTTAGACAGGCGTACTGAAAGCTGTCGTAATACACTATCACCTGTTGTAAGTCACTTTATAGTAGAAGTAGGATAAGAGCCACATGTGGACTTCTTTTTGAGATCATACCAAAAATGATTTGTCGTTTTAGTGTGGGAAAGATGTTTAGAATTCTAAGAAGAAAGAATTGTGTGAAAATGAAATTATTCTGACTTTTTTCTGAAAATCTCAGAATTATGACTTCAATCTCAGAAGTCAGAACCATATCATATAAAAATATATAAAATCACTTCAGATCTGAAACTAAACTTGTGGCTCTAATCCTTTTTTGTACAGAAGAAACAGAAACACTTCTTTGGTATAGTCCAATAATATCAATATATACGTGCAACAAAAACGCTGGTATTAATTAAAATGATATTCGGAAAATATGCAATCTGTCATGCCAGCATAAATATCTTCTCTTGAATATAAATGTACCTAAGTGGCTCTCACAGAAGAAAAGCTGTGTCATAAGGCCTACTTTTTGTACTGCTTAAAACGCACACAAGCAGCATGAAGAGATCCTTGATGTGTGTCAAAATGATCAGAGTTCTGGGAAGCGATAACTCTCCTCCTGCCTTCATCCGCCTCAGATAGGAGAGCAGCTGTCTGTGTGTCAGATGTGTCCGAAGAACGTCCAACGGCACCACATGTGATTGGCTGCTGCTTCAGTGTTTATGAGAGAGAGAGAGAGAGAGAGAGAGAGAGAGAGAGAGAGAGAGAGAGAGAGAGAGAGAGAGAGAGAGAGAGAGAACATATTTCTCAGATATGGTGCATGGTGTTGAGAGCACCTTTTCCCTTTCATGTTCATCGCTGCCTTCCAGGCTTTTTGTGCTCCCACAGTTCACAGACAAGGCTTCATGATCTGCAGCCCTGTAGGGAGAAAGCGGCTGTGCTGGACAGGTGAAAACCCAGATTTAGGTTTAAAGATCCAGTGCATTGTGATGTACGATGCAAACACGTGCTTAATAATGCAGCCTTGAAAAAATGCTTAGTTTCCGGTTGTGT
>NW_011346665.1:0-2935 GCF_000735185.1 Notothenia coriiceps | reverse complement strand
CAAGTACAAGACCTGAGTACTTCTACTTTTACTCAAGTACAAGATCTGAGTACTTCTACTTTTACTCAAGTACAATATATATATACTTATACCACCTCCGTTTATAGCCTATGAAAAAAACTATTAGAAATAGAAGGCTAAAGCTAACGTTAGCAGATAGTGACAATGTATGCTAGCTAGCTAGCTCAACAATTCCTTAAATAATATTGCCACAGAAAAACTTTTCAGTTCACATCACGCTCTGCCGCTCCGACAGGGAGCTCTGCTCTGAACACCTGAACGGCCCGTTCTAACAGCTGTTCACCAGCGGTCCAGTCTGTGCCACAGTGACTCCGGACGCGCAGTTAATATTAACGAACGCACCCGTAGGTAATGTAGCTGCTGAAGCTAGACCATCATCTCAGAGCAGCAGAGGCTTATTATACATCCATGAGCAGAGCCGACTGGCAGGAAGACTCGAGCACACAGCTCGTACTTCATTATAATATATATAAAAAAGAACACCATGCGTGTCATGATGGCACATAACAGCTCACGGCTGCAGATTACTCCGGGTCCCAAACCCCCCCATACCCCAAAAATATTTTTAATACAGATCTACATGAATCACACAAACTACTTATTTTGGATTCAAAACGGCGAATTTTGCCGAAAGGTGACAAGTTTGCATCACTGAGTTGGTGAGTATTTGTAGCCAGGGCAGCAGCTCTTGGAACAGTTGGTCTCCCACTTTTGTCCAGACTCAAATATCACAACAACTAATGTTGTACCATAACATTAGGGTGTTGACTTGACCATCATGCAAGGGATTTTTGGAATTTGAAATGTACATTATGTTGAACAGTAATCATGACATATTCTATATACTTTTATTATAAACAATCAGGATACATGACATTAACAATATAAATGGGTGCCTGTGGTTGCTTCCAAAAAGGGTGACAAGCCCCCGGAGAAAAATGTGTACTCTAGATATTGGGCTTTATTAATATTAATGTCATCTTGTGAAAATAAGCAAAACATCAGTCGTAACTTTTCTGCATGGAGGTTAACTGACTTAGTCAGAAATAAGGCATGAATTATTGTGGAATATTTAATACTGCTGTTACTTACCATGAAAATGTAATTTGTGTCAGGAACTTGGCCTCCAGTTCTGAAGAGCTCACAAAGATCATAAAACTAGGAACATTAAAGAGAACACAGAAATGTGAGAGTCAAAAAATGCTAAAGTATTAGCAATATAATAAAATTCACATTTCAAAGTTTGGGATAAAACCAATTGTCTATCAAAGTAAAAGTAGGACACAAGTTAAAAAATGATGCTGTGAAATTGAAAAGACATGTACTTATACATTTAGAATGTTGATGTCACTTATACATATTTTAATAAATTGCCACTAATATAATACATGTTCTATCTCTATCAGTGAACTCAGTTTGGATGAACAAACATTTGGTAACAAGCAACGTTAATTTATCATCTTTAAAAGGTGTTAAAGCAAGCAAAAGTCCAGCCTACCTGACCATGAATATCTCCACAAACAGTAACTGGAGTCGAGACGGGCTGAACATTTGATTCTTCCAGCAGTAAGTCGCATACATAGTCACATAACCTCTGTGGAAGTGAAACAGGACATGTTAGCAGTCTGACACACTCCAGCTTCATCACAGCAGCACACTCCAGCTTCATCACAGCAGCACACTCCAGGCTTACTGCTCAAACTTCTTTATCTCAAATAAGACCCAAGGAGCTCCTGGAAGGATATGCATTTGGCTTTATAGGTCTTAAACTGAGATTTGGCACAATCCTTTGCATTGTATTAAAAATATTTTTTCGATCAGTCTATCAAGTATGAGCTCAAAACCTGTCCTAAAGACAGAGTGCTACAAAGACCATTAACCAATATTCCCAATATAGTTCTTTACAAATTCACTGTATAATGCCTGGTTTTCATATTCACATCAGTGTTATTTTATTTACATTGTAGGTATAGCACAGGGCCGGTCCTTAGCATTGGCGTTATAGATGTTCGCCCTAGGGCGCCAGATCTGGGCGGCGCTGCGCTGGCAGCTTTGGGAGGGGGAAAAACATTTTTGACTGTTGGTGCTCATCCTAATTTTCGGACGTGATGTAACAACATTCATATTTAAGTAAAGGTAACACCCTTTTCATCCCGGTTACACTTTTCATTTGCCCTGTACGATGGGCGCTGTAAGTAGCAGCGACGTGCGGTCAGAGGAGGCAGAGCCTCACTCCACTGATCTTTGTTGTAAATGTGATTTATGTATGATTCCAATCGCTTTTTAAAGCGATGAGAAGTGAGGCAAGGACGAGCTCTGCCTCTCGTAAGCCCACAGTAACTTGCTGGAGCGCGGGCACTAATTTAACGCGGGCACTTATTTTCTGAGCGCGCTCAAGCCAGTTACTGTGGGGTGAGGTGAGGCACAGGTGAGCTCTGCCTCACCTCAGAATGTGTCACCCCACAGAAACTGGCTGGAAAGCGGGCCCTAAGCGCATGCCTGTTACCATCTCACTGTAGGTCACCAATGTAATGTTTGTAGATCCCTTTATTAAATGTATCCTCGCCATCCATAGTCTCTAAATAACTTATGTAACGTATATATGATATTTAGGCTCGCTGGTCTCATCATACAACGGCAATGAAAAAAGCACCAGGGGAGGCAGCCATAACCTCTGCCGCACTGAAGGGGGCGCACGTGAGCCCACAGGTTCTTGTTGCTACTGTTATTCTACACAGAGACGGTAGACACAAACAACAAGCTAGACTTTTGAAACTACAGGAAGATAAGGAGGACTTTTACAAAAAAGTAATAGAGATTGTTGTCCAGAAGGAGAGCATGGACTTAATCTTCAAGTCAAGGTAAGACCACAATTGTAATGAAAATGGGATCTTACTAAGAAAGAACAATCCAA
>NW_011346664.1:0-2991 GCF_000735185.1 Notothenia coriiceps | reverse complement strand
AACAACTGTAAACAGATTTACTTTTTCTTTATGGATATTTTAAAAATCACCCTATTAAACTTTATTCTTGTTTTACTGTCATATAGTATTTCATAACTGTTTTTCATTTATTCTCTTATTTTTGTATAACTATAATGATCAAATAAACGTGTGCCTCGGAAATAATTGTTTACATTAATGGTGACCAAAACATTTGAGACCCACTGAGGTAACTTAGACTAAAGTTAACTATCTAAACACTGAGAGAGTCCTTTAGCTCACTGAGCCTCTCAGTCTGACAGGAGAGGACTCTCCTCCACTTTGTTGTTGAAAAAACTCCTTATATCCGTTAGCCTAGCTCGCTAGCACCAGAACCGATCTCCCGTACCGGTGCGCTCTCTCTCTCTCTCTCTCTCTCTCTCTCTCTCTCTCTCTCTCTCTCTCTCTCGCGCGCGCGCGCGCGCGCGCACAAAATGGCTCGTTACACACACACACACAGAGCCGAGCTTTAATGAAACACAGAGACCCAGACGTAATAGTACTGCACTGCACTGCATCATATTATTTTCGAATCAAGAATTTTTCAATTTATGATTTTTTCTTTTTTTTAATAGCCATTTTTCCTCCTGGTCTCTCGCGCCTCCCCTGGCATGCCTCTGCGCCCCCACTTTGAGAACCACTGGGTTACACTGAGGGAGGTTGAAAAATAAAATATATTATGCAGTAGCTTTGTGTGCTGTACACCCGTGTTGTGGCAGTGAGATGCCCCCCAGTGAGGATGACTCCACTTTGAGTCAGCCCTTTCATGTCTGCTTCACCCTATGACCCAGTTTTAGCTGCATGCCAACATTAAGATCTCCTGTCAGAAATACAGTCAAGATGTGAAAATAATCATCCCTGCCTCAGCCTTATGCTCATTTCGCCTCTTCCCGTGAGGCCTCGTGGGATAAAGCTCCCGCATTGCTGGACACCAGCAATGAATGAAATCCATAGGGCTTACGCTGAGTATCTAATGAGGTGCACTGTTTTAGAATCCCCCTCCCTCAGAAAAAAACGGTTTAACATTTCGGCTGTTTCTTGTTGTTGTTGTTGTTGTTGTTTTCTGATTCTTTCCAGCTGGTCAGCACAGCCGCAAAGCTGCCTATCCGATGCTCCATTTGTCTTTGGCTGTCAGAGTGACACGCGGCCTCTCAGTCCATCATGAAGCACGGATCAATACACCCTCCTTAGTCTGAGCACATCCTCCCCCATCACTCTATTTTCCATCTCTTCTTTTGCTTCCACTCGCTCTTCTTCCTCAACCTGTCTCTTCCTCCTACAGCCCCCCCTCAGTGCAGGGGAGAGGGGGATTGATTTGGTGAGGGAAGTGAGATGAAGTCACTAATGATATTGCATAGGGTAATACCGATGTATGGCTTTGTTAATGTCAGACCGGTATCGATTTCAAAAAACACAAACCATGTTACAATGGAGGTTTGGCCACAAATACCTAGAACAACTCGGAAAAACCTAGAGTACAGTTTCACATTCATGTGTACAGTTATATTACTTTACATTTATTTAGCCGATGCTTTTATCCAAAACGATTCACATACAATTGAATACCGTAGATATGACTACGGAAGCAATTTCGGGTATCTTGCCCAAGGATACTTTGACATGTTGGCTGCATGGGCTGGGGTTCAAACCCCACTGTGTAACAGGGTTGAACAGTTTACAACAGTTGTTAACAGTTTTTTACAGATTTTTACAGTTGAACTCCTATCCCCTTATAATCCAAAATAACAATAGCCCTTAATCAACACTAATCATTTAAAAAACCTTAAATCTAATTTAGAGAGGACAACTTAAGTGTAAGGTGACTGTTTTAAAAATATTTCCCCCACTCTGTCTACTGGCCTTACAACAAAAACAGAGATATGGCAGGAAGGGGGGAGACTCCCAACTTTACAGAAACTGTGTTTTAGAGAGAACAATACAAGTGTAAGGTAACTGTTTTTAAATTCCATCCCCCCTCTGTCTACTGATAAGATGGCAGGAAGGGGGGAGGAGGGGGCAGGGCCAGGCTCACACAGTCACACACACACACACACACACACACACACACACACACACACACACACACACACACACACACACACACACACACACACACACACACATCTTCACAGACACTGTGTGAGACTCCATCCCTTTATAAACTAAAGTACTTCAACATTAGTTAACAGTCTCCCCAAAACTTAAAAACCATTATGAATCATAGTGCTAATACACAATAAATACAATATATACACAGAGGTTGTTTAACACACAACATACAACATTTAATAATTATATGAAGTACTTACCAGAGTTTTTCAGGATCAGATCCAGGTCGGGAAAACGCAGAGAAGAAATGCCAGGGTGGTTCATCATCACCTTTCTCTTGCTGTAGAAACTAGATATCCTTATAAACCCTTAGCCAGGTCAATGGCTCAAAAAATTACAACCATCAGTCTAATCCTTGCAATGTAGACAGAGACTTCCTCATAGCTAGTAGACTAATTAACACAAATCATGTTAAAACCTTAATCTAATTTAGATATGACAATACAGTTTGTATGGTGACTTTTAGTATAGTAGAGAGGGGGGTGGTTGGGGTAGACATATCACACGCCGTCTACCTGCATCACCACAGAAGGAAGGAGGCTTTGAAACGATAGTAGATGTTAGCTTAGATTCCCGTTAGAAAGGGCTGTCTGATGAAGAAGGAAAGTGGTAACATACATCAATACTATTTTTAATTATTATGTTTATGGTGGGCTTTTCTTTAGGGGGCTAAAATAAGATTTGATGTAGCCCCGGCCGGTCCACAGCACGGGTTAGGGGAGACAGTCTCACACACACTTTCTCTGGCCTCACAACAAAGAAAGAGGGGTGTGACAGGAAGGGGTGTGTGAGACTGTCTCACACACACACACACACACGCACCACACACACGCACACACACACACGCACACACACACACGCACG
>NW_011346663.1:0-2266 GCF_000735185.1 Notothenia coriiceps | reverse complement strand
TGCTGATGTTCAGGTGTATATCCAGGTGTATATCAGTATGTAGTGTCTCTACTTTAAAGAGTCCTCTCAGAGGGAAATAACTCTCAGAATAACGTTATTAGCACATTTTTACAACTTGAGGAACGAATGTTTTTAATAGGCTATACAGAAAAAGTGTTTCCGGGCCTGGCAACCAAACAAGTGTAGTACCGCCGTTTGGCCACCACGAATATTTTCATCTGAGTCCGGCGCACTTCCTGGGGGCTTGGTTACAGAATCCCGGAAGAAAACAATGGAAAAAGAGAAATCTCCAACGAGAGGTTCTGGTGCAGCATAGACAGGTCTTCTCTGTGTTAGAGTTTTGCTCGCTACAGGGTGTACTTTGAGGGTTTGGTACTCTGCAGACCGTTTACATGCAGAAAAACCTTCATAACACACAAGGGGACGGGTGATAACCAGAAAACATGATTATGACATTTAAAATCAAGGGAAAGCTGAACATAACTGATAAAAGTATGAACGTTGTACTCTTTGTTTTCCTTTGTCAGTCAATCACTTTCGCACATTTTCATTAGAAGACACATTAACTGTATAGCTTTAAAACAATATGAATTATGTGGAGGGAAGACAAAGTCGTCATGTGAAGTTTGTTAACGTTCATAAGCACAAATCTCGGTTATGATTTGGGATTTCTGAATTGGAAATTGATCTCTAGAATGAGACACAACTTGATGAATGCAACTAAAAAAACTCCAACTGACAAAATGTGTACAGTACCGGTAAGGTTCTGTTAAATAGAAAGCCTGTATTTTCATTATACAAAAATATACAATGAGATGTTGTACTGCAACCCTGTCACAGTGCGCAAACGAAAACAGACAAACAATAAAAGCAAGAACAGACGGATCAAACAACCTAATTATATGGGACATAGCAGATATAAGACATACATTATGAATTAAGTGGAATAATAAAGAGAACATCCCTGCTAAAAGCATGTAGCGTTTAATTACAGGTTACAATAATCCTGTTTACTCACAGGAGCAGTGGATGATGAAGAGGCCTGTCTGAAACAACACTCAGCCTCTCTATAACAACTCCTCTCATTGATTCCTGCTCAGATGCTTCAGATGATTAAGAGGCTTCTCCAGGCACTTTAAAGTTCTCAGCAGTGTTCTTTAACACACCCCACCAGAACAGGCTGATAACACGCTGTCAACCAGAGCCAGTCATTACAGGACTGTGTGCTCAGCCATTTTCTTTTTACTCTCCACACAATAGACAGCCACAACCCATCACCTGTAACACCTCTTAAAATGCAGTTTGGCTCAACATTATCGCACAAAAAAGTTGTTTTTTTCTCCATACTGCCTCCTCCATCTGTATGGTCATCGCACCAGATCTTAAAGGGGCCCTTTTTTTTAATATTCAGGTGTATATCAGTATTTAGTGTCTCTACTTTAAAGAGTCCTCTCCTGCTGATGTTCAGGTGTATATCAGTATTTAGTGTCTTACCCTCTCCTGCTGATGTTCAGGTGTATATCAGTATGTAGTGTCTCTACTTTAAAGAGTCCTCTCCTGCTGATGTTCAGGTGTATATCAGTATGTAGTGTCTCTACTTTAAAGAGTCCTCTCCTGCTGATGTTCAGGTGTATATCAGTATGTAGTGTCTCTACTTTAAAAGTCCTCTTTTCTCTACTTTAAAGAGTCCTCTCCTGCTGATGTCAGGTGTATATCAGTCAGTTCTTTAAAGAGTCCTCTCCTGCTGATGTTCAGGTGTATATCAGTATGTAGTGTCTCTACTTTAAAGAGTCCTCTCCTGCTGATGTTCAGGTGTATATCAGTATGTAGTGTCTCTACTTTAAAGAGTCCTCTCCTGCTGATGTTCAGGTGTATATCAGCATGTAGTGTCTCTACTTTAAAGAGTCCTCTCCTGCTGATGTTCAGGTGTATATCAGTGTCTCTACTTTAAAGAGTCCTCTCCTGCTGATGTTCAGGTGTATATCAGTATGTAGTGTCTCTACTTTTAAAGTAGTCCGTCTCCTGCTGATGTTCAGGTGTATATCAGTATGTAGTGTCTCTACTTTAAAGAGTTCTCTCCTGCTGATGTTCAGGTGTATATCAGTATGTAGTGTCTCTGCTTTAAAGAGTCCTCTCCTGCTGATGTTCAGCCTCTTTTCACCCTCTGTCTGACACCATAGCCCATTCTGCTCTGACTGGTTAGCTGGCCGGCTCTGTTGTCATTGGTCAACCAGCTTAGAGATGTCCCGCCTCCTTAGCCTATCAC
>NW_011346662.1:0-2938 GCF_000735185.1 Notothenia coriiceps | reverse complement strand
AAAGTTGCGAGGTGATATGTTTTTTTGTTTTATCCTTTTCACCTGCAATGCCTTGTTAACTGCATGCAAATTAGCACATTTTAATTAGGTCTAGTTAATGCCTAATTTGCATATCAATGTGGTGATTGTGATGAAGTTATTAGATACACATTTTACTGTATTCACTTTAAGTGTCTCCCCTTAAGTACAGTACATTAGCCTGTATGTCCATGATAAATTGCCTTAGCTAAACCTAGAGCTAACTTATCCATTAGCTAGTAGCCTACCTTACTATGTTTTTGTTTCTTGTCTTTTAGCTAATTAGCTGTAAACTTGAGGCATTGGCAGTTTAGTAATTTGTCCATCACCAGTCACATTCAAAATAAGCCAAGAAAAGCCGGCATAACATGGGACAGTAAAGTGGGAGGTGCTGCTACCTGTCTGTCTGAAGGCACTGCCGATGTCCGCACCGCTGTGCAGGAGACGGAGCGAGGGAGGGAGGGAGAGCTACGGAACTTCACAGTCTAATCTCCCAACCTGATATTTTGTATTCAATCAATATATTTTTAGAAAGGGAAACTGTGCGCAAACAGCTGTAGATATATATTCATTTATAAAAATAAAAAAAGTGGGGAAAAAGGGCACTTTCTCTGGAGGAAGAAAAAGGGCAGGGGCTCAAGCCCACTTTAAGGTCTATGTGTGCACGTGCCTGCTGCTGAGAGTCCAGCGGAGGACATGAGCAGCGAGTCCAGCAGGACTGAGAGACAACATGAGGCTCAGTTCACCTCCACTGACCGAGCTCCTCTCCACACTCACTTAGTCGAGTTAATCCTCTGTATCACCGGATGTTTCTCATTCTACAGTGTGACAGAATGTCATAGCAACACTCATGCTTTGTTGACTACAACAAACTGTGCTATGAAATAAGTGCTTTTCTTTCCTGACACTGTGGTTACATTGGTGGACTACCAAAAGGAATCCCTCTGAATCCATCCTTATTGTTCACCACTAACTTGTTATTCAGTTCACACTTTTAAAAGCTAATTGACAATAATGGAGTCATAACCCACCATGCAATTGGGTAGTCAACCTTTTCATTAGAAGACTTATCTGAATACCCACGATCCCCTGATTTCAGTTGGTAAGCAATTATCCCAACACTGATCTGTGACCATCACAAATAGAGTATCTAATCACAATTTAGTGGCCGATTTCAGATTCTGAACACAGTGACAGAGGACTGAGATAACACAGGAGTTTAAACGGGATATAAACTCCTCTACAAACACACTTTCACACAAACTCTCACTGGGATTTTACTTACAAGTTATACGGACTAAATTTAAGGTGAACATTTTAGGTTATACACTTTCTACATTGGTGATATTTGAAAAGTTATTTGTTTGTCAACATGTAAATTATTTACTGTGTGTATTTGTGTCTGTCGCTGTGATGGTAATCATTACATTACATTGCATTAAGCTGACACCTTTGTCCAAAGCAACTTGCAATAAACTATAAAGATTCCGAACAACAATAAAGTGATGACATATTATCTTCAAACAAGCAAGATAATTGAAAGTGCTGGTGCATAAGTTAAACTCAGTGCTTTTCTGTAATGGCTAAGGTACCAGCGAAACAGGTGGGTTTTCAGTTTCCAACAGAAGATGTGTAGACTCTCCGCTGAAGGTCCATTTAGCAGTGAGGGAGTAGCAAGCTGATTGGCTGATGCAGAAAGAAGTGTGCATGCTGGAGTGTAAGGTTTGACCATGTTTTGGATGTAAGACGGACCAGATCCCTTCATCGCTTCATAGGAGAGTACCAGTAATCCAAATAAAATAGCACCGCCAGTGAATGAAGAAAGAGAACAAAGACATGATTGACACCCCTTCACTCATTTTTCGACAATTCTCCCTCCCTCTCCACTGACAGACAACCCTACTTCACAATATCCCCAGTTATCTCTCCTCATCTACCTAGAATCCGACCAAGTCTATAATCAGCTTTTTCTGCTAGCTCCAATTACATATTGGCTAACTGTTCTCCAGAGGGACATGGCTAATAGCTGGGTGCGTGTGTCATAGTGGTGCCTTAGAAGTGATTAATTTCTTCTTCACTGGAGTGATTTTTCAAGAATTTAAGCTCACAACCACATATACAGTGGGGCAAAACAGTATTTAGTCAGCCACCAATTGTGCAAGTTCTCCCACTTAAAAAGATGAGAGAGGCCTGTAATTTTCATCCTAGGTATACCTCAACTACAGTATGAGAGACAGAATGAGAAAAATAAATCCAGAAAATTGCGATGCTTTGGGGCTGTCGCTGGGCAACACGGACTTTCAACTCCCTCCAAACATTTTCTATGGGGTTGAGATCTGGAGACTGGCTAGGCCACTCCAGGACCTTGAAATGCTTCTTACGAAGCCACTCCTTCGTTGCCCGGGCGGTGTGTTTGGGATCATTGTCATGCTGAAAGACCCAGCCACGTTTCATCTTCAATGCCCTTGCTGATGGAAGGAGGTTGTCACTCAAATCTCACGATACATGGCTCCATTCATTCTTTCCTTTACACGGATCAGTCGTCCTGGTCCCTTTGCAGAAAAACAGCCCCAAAGCATGATGTTTCCACCCCCATGTTTCACAGTAGGTATGGTGTTCTTTGGATGCAACTCAGCATTCTTTCTCCTCCAAACACGTCTCGTTGAGTTTTTACCAAAAAGTTCTATTTTGGTTTCATCTGACCATATGACATTCTCCCAATCCTCTTCTGGATCATCTAAATGCTCTCTAGCAAACTTCAGACGGGCCTGGACATGTACTGGCTTAAGCAGGGGGACACATCTGGCACTGCAGGATTTGAGTCCCTGGCGGCGTAGTGTGTTACTGATGGTAGCCTTTGTTACTTTGGTCCCAGCTCTCTGCAGGTCATTGACTAGGTCCCCCCGTGTGGTTCTGGGAT
>NW_011346661.1:0-571 GCF_000735185.1 Notothenia coriiceps | reverse complement strand
ACCAGGGTCAAGCTAAGCCCCTCCCCTTCAGACCGACCCCTACTACCCATTCACACTTAATAAACACTTTTGTTTTTATTAAAGTCACTCCTAATTTAAGCTGTCAGATAAATGTAGTTAAAATACAACCTTACCCTTTGAATTGTTGTGTAGTAAAAATATAAAGTGGCACTAAAGGAAAATACTCAAGTAAAGAACAAGTACCTTAAAGAGGACCTATCATGCAAAATGCACTTTTGTACGTCTTTTATACATGAATATGTGTCCCCGGTCTTCCAGGGAACTCACCAAGTGTCAGAAAACACAACCCTCTCTATTTTCCTCCATACCCAAATCTCTTAAAAAGGGGCTGCAACGGATCTGATACAGACTGATCCAGATTTGAACACTTCTATGACGTCACAGAAGTGACGGCTATTGGGCCAACTCCACCAATCAGGAGGAGACAGCCACGGACATTGCCGTTCGAAAGCGCTGGAGACGCTGTAGTACATATGCCAGGCCTGTAGATGGTGCTGTTCTCACAGAACCAGCCCATGCAAAGACAGTGTTAAATTGAGCGAAATGAGGA
>NW_011346660.1:11532-11896 GCF_000735185.1 Notothenia coriiceps | reverse complement strand
GTTCCCATGTCATGGCCATTTCTACTGATCATATTTCCTTTGTTGAGGTCTACTAGAATAGATTTATATTGAGCAATTTTCCAAACTCACATTGGTTTCTCATACAGCATCTCTGTATAGTGTGTATTCTCTCTCTGTCCTAAACGGCTTGTTGGAGCTCCTGCCCCCCCCTCCCTATGAGCCCACTGCGCTCTGATTGGTCAGCTCGCCCACTCTGTTCTGATGAGTCCAACACCGTTACAGCAGAACATCAGTGATTATGTGTTACAATGGCGTTAGCAACCAGAAAATTACACCAGTAATGACAAAAAGATGAGAATGCTGCGTCGGGTCTGGGTGCCGTGTTGGCGGGACGTTGCGGGGC
>NW_011346660.1:4165-8606 GCF_000735185.1 Notothenia coriiceps | reverse complement strand
GGGGTATTTTGTAGAACTTCCATTTACTGCCGATGGGGGCACTGCATAACTACGTAGCCTCGATTAAAGCAAACAGAAGAAGACGACACGTATCAACAAACCACCGCAGCCCGGACTTGTATCGGAGCAGCGGAGGAGTGATGTGGTATCTAGAGATCTGAGTCCAGCGGGCTGCTTGTGTTTCTGTTCATCAGGACATCATAGGACCAGCAGATCCTGTGTGAACGCGCTACGTTAGTCAGTGGACGTCCGACAACATGCACACTAACTTATATTGCAGCTATAGGCTATACTTTGGTTTAAATTGCGTGAATAAACTAGCTAGAGAGCTAAAGTTAATTACATTCATCCAATGTCAGAAGGATTACCTTTTAACAAACGTTGTAATGCTTTTCTTTCATTTCAATTTGAGCAAAACATTGAAGATATAACATTGTATTGTTTTCTTTTTACACTGACTCAGATATAATGAAAAGACTACGTCAGTCGAAGCTCAGCTTTGGTAAGGAAGAGACAGGACAGGCAGAGAGAAAGAGAGAGAGAGAGAAGGGGCGGAGTGTGCGAGAGGGGAGACCACCTGGACTTCGGTGTGGCCTGAGGCCTCCACCACGAGCGGTCCCGACGGTTCTCCCAGATTTCATTGCAATCCCCCTCACTTCATTAGTCAAAATAATTTACCTTGAAAAAGTTTCAGGTAATAAACAGGTATCCCAATTCAGGGGGGAGCACAAAATTTACAGAAAGTCG
Organism: Notothenia coriiceps; assembly: GCF_000735185.1. NCBI lineage: Eukaryota > Metazoa > Chordata > Actinopteri > Perciformes > Nototheniidae > Notothenia > Notothenia coriiceps. The sequence continues at coordinate 7,859 of NW_011346660.1, read as the reverse complement.
TGACAAATAGCTGTCATATTTCTCACCGACGACACCCTGACAGAACACACAATTCTCACACACGATCTACACACCACCACAGAAGCAAGAAAAGACTACGACAACAACGAGAGGACCAGCTCCGGTCAGTCCCGACTGCACGTCGCTGTGGCCCGGACACGATACTAATAATTCGGCTGCGGACAAAGACGATTGAGCCCAAGAAAGATCCCCTGTCCGAGCACTATTTCCATTTCCACTGGTTTCGCTCGGTCTTCGAGTCCCGGTCTAGGTTGTGTGGGGTGTGGTGTGGTGTGGTGTGCGTTGGGTGTCGTGTGTGTGGTGATGCACGTGCCGGATGTTTAATTCTACAGAAGGAATGCAACGTAACCTGCGAATTCGACTTTTCTGAGAATAAACGTCCTTACTCTCGGTTTTTTCTATAATTGACACGTTAACCGAAATAAGACAAGGACAGACGCTTGCGGTGTAAGTACGGGGGAGAAATAGGGGCAACGGGCGAAGAAGGGGGAGAGAGACGAAGAAAACAACAGTCATAGAGGTAGGAGCACGAGGTTATTGGTAGGACTACATGTAGTTGTAGAGAGGAAAAACAAAGGTGGGAAAGAAATAAAGTGAAGGGCGTACAGAACAGACGACGGAAATTGGAGGAAACGAGACAGGGAATGATAAAAAAGAAGACTTCTAACCCGGTTGAGATTGTATAAGAGAATTATCAAAAAAGTTTTATTTACGATATACCACACGCGCCAAGTTGTGTGACAAAATTTATTGTAAAGACCTATCACCCGATTTAACATTAGACCAACCACCACCGAACTAAAAACTACGTAAATCAAGCCCAGTAAAGTGCAATCCCTGAGTTTTGACGTATAAGCAGAAAAGCTTACAGCCAAACTAAGTTGCGTGGGAGTATTGAGGTGTTTTGGTGAGTCTTTAACAGGTTAGCACTCGTAAACAACATAACAAAGATACGTGAATACGAACAACACTTATACTCCTACAACGTAGGCCGAAAAGAACACGGACGCCTGGCGCATGAAGAAAACAATGTATTTGAATCGCAAGAGTGTAAAGGCCCAAGGTTAGCTGAGCTCGGCCGTTATTTTGTTAAATAATAAATACGAAGTCCAAAACAGATATGCATGAAAGTCGCACGCGGGAGTTGTTTACGAATTAATAGGGGAAAGCTAAAAATCACACGTACTTGGTTAAAAAGACAAACAGTCTTAATTTAATGAGAGTTTACGATACTTAACACAACTTTACCACAATCTCGAGACAAAAAGCCGAGAGGGTGCACGCCAACAAACTCCGCGGAGAACAATGCCGCAGTACGAGTAGCCGACTTGACTATGAGAATTTTATATGTTAGTCGCGGTGCAAACGGGAAGTTTACAAAAAGGAATCATTTCGGGGACACAAATAACATTGAAGAACAATGAGACGACGTGTTCAATAGAAGAGCCAGTAGGAGGTCCACTCACTACTCCTCGACCCAGCGAGACCGACTGCCCTAGACGGTGTGCTCTGCTTGCTCCGAAAAAAAAGACAGCCCATAACTTTGTAACCGGCCCCAAAAAATGGTACGACCGCCGGCGGTACAGAAGACAGGAGAGGGAAGTAGACGCCGTGAACGCAAGATGACCGCGACGCGAAGACCGAAGTACCCTGGACGTGCCGCCGGCCCCGAAGCAGAAAGTCAGTCGTCCCACCTCCTTCCCTCCGAACTCAAGTCTGTAGTCACTAGGTACACAACACTAGGAGAGGCTACCTCATCAGTAGTGTATCAGTCTCGTAGTTACAGGACTGTCACAGGAAGTGTACGACTCATTAGGTTCTCTCCCTCAACTTAGAGTTTAAGACATAAAAAAAGATTTAGAGTTGTAAGACCAAACAAAGTATTTTAGACGTTGAAGACAAAAAAAAGAGTTTAGATTCTAAGACAGAAAAAAGAAGTTTAGCAGTTATTAAGACACAAAAAGCATTAGAGTTTAAGACAGAAACAAGAGTTTTAGATGCAAACAGAAAAACGAGTTTAGACGAAAAAAATTTTATTAGAGCTTAAACCATAAAAAAGTTTAGGACAAAAAAAGATTTTTTTGAATACACTAAAAAAGTGTTTAAGGACAGAAAAGATTTAGGACTGAAAATATTAGTTTTAGAGTAAAAAATGAAAAAGAGTTTTCATAAAAGATTACAATTATAGTGAACAGGGCCGAACTCGAAGTAGATCCAGTAACACAAACACTAGAAGCGACTTACCTCATCAGTATGTGCGTCGAGTGATCAGGACTTGCCAGAATGTACGACTATAGCATTCTCTCCCCAATGGTCAGGTCTACCTCCTATCTTCGTCATAAGTACCAACTGAGTCTAAATCGACTCGGCGCGAGTGCCAGGTACGGCTGGGGGGCATCTAATCGGAACCGGGTACGCCATTCGTATTTTGGTACCTGCGTCAACAGAAGAGGGATCCCCGACAAGAACAAATTGCAACTTGATCAAGAAGTGCAAATACTCAGGCGAGGCGGGCAAACACACGTGATACAAAATTTAAATTACGACAAAAACAAACTAATAGTTTTCCTTGTCTACATGCGTGTACGAATACAATAAGTACTGTAGTATTAGACGTCAATCCCTACATACGAACAAAATTTTCATACTGGAAACATTTACTCTGATAACGAATATCTATACTATCTGATCTTCTCATCTATCTACCCCGAATAATCCCGGGAAGTAAAGAAAACAAACTGACATGGACGCAATGGAGACTGAAGGTNGTAATGCTTTTCTTTCATTTCAATTTGAGCAAAACATTGAAGATATAACATTGTATTGTTTTCTTTTTACACTGACTCAGATATAATGAAAAGACTACGTCAGTCGAAGCTCAGCTTTGGTAAGGAAGAGACAGGACAGGCAGAGAGAGAGAGAGAGAGAGAGAAAGTGATGGTCCAGAGGAGGAGTGATGAGGTATCTAGAGATCTGAGTCCAGCGGGCTGCTTGTGTGTCTGTTCATCAGGGGGGTATACGACGAAGCAGGATTTTCGCTTTGCCGGCTAACTTCAGGGAAAACTCAGGGTTTCCGGTCCTACGAAGCTGGTTCTCTTTTTAGCAGGCTAGATCTCCATGGTAACTTATGCTGTGTGGCTAACCTGGTCGGGACCAGGTTGCAGGCTAAGAGCTCAACTCAGTGAAAGCACTGCCTGCTGACCAATCAGAGCTCAGTGTGCAGAGTTTAAAGCGATCAGGTCATATTACAGGAGAAAGGAAATACAGAAAAGCTGCCGTTGCAGGAAAGACGGCCGGCAAAAATCACCGACTGTGTGAACGTGAACATTAATAGAATATCACCTCCCATCTTCAGAGCAATCTGACTATTATAACATTAGCGTTAAGAAAGCTTACTTACATATCTGCCACAACATAAGTAACCCGATCAAAGTAACATTAAGTACAGTCACATATCACATCATAATGTATTGTTTTCTTTTTACACTGACTCAGATATAATGAAAAGACTACGTCAGTCGAAGCTCAGCTTTGCTAAGGAAGAGACAGGACAGGCAGAGAGAGAGAGAAAGTGATGGAAGTCAGGGAGGAACTTCAGGTACAGTCACACAAAAGAATGTAGGCTTAATAACCCTATCTATCTATCTATCTATCTATCTATAACTTAGTCTTC
>NW_011346660.1:293-4125 GCF_000735185.1 Notothenia coriiceps | reverse complement strand
CATGGCCATTTCTACTGATCATATTTCCTTTGTTGAGGTCTACTAGAATAGATTTATATTGAGCAATTTTCCAAACTCACATTGGTTTCTCATACAGCATCTCTGTATAGTGTGTATTCTCTCTCTGTCCTACACGGCTTGTTGGAGCTCCTGCCCCCCCCTCCCTATGAGCCCACTGCGCTCTGATTGGTCAGCTCGCCCACTCTGTTCTGATGAGTCCACCACCGTTACAGCAGAACATCAGTGATTATGTGTTACAAGGGCGTTAGCAACCAGAAAATTACACCAGTAATGACAAAAAGATGAGAATGCTGCGTCGGGTCTGGGTGCCGTGTTGGCGGGACGTTGCGGGGCTCGCTGCTAGAGCGGACAGTGTGAGCTGGATTACTGGTGTAATTTCCTGGTTGCTGCGTGGGGTCTGCGAGACAACTCAGCCTGAACACACACACACACTCGTAGCCTGGCTGTGAGTTTGTGTGTGCTCAGGCTGAGTTTCGCTGTGTCTCGCTGTGTCAGGCTGAGTTCAGGCTGAGAAATCCGCGGAGCTGCGGCTGAGAAAATATAAGGCTGAGTGAGTGAGTGTGTGTGTGTGTGTGTGTGTGTGTGTGTGTGTGTGTGTGTGTGTGTGTGTGTGTGTGAAGAAGTCCGTGGATTGGTCCATTTGGACCAGAGCCGTTACGTCACTTAGCCCCTTACGTCACTACAACCCAGGAAGAAAAAAATGGAAAAATAAAAATCTCCAACAAGGCGTTCTGGGGCAGCATAGACAGGTCTTTTCAGGGTTTGTGACTTTGCAGACCGTTTACATGCAGAAAAAGCAACATAACACACAAGGGGACGGGTAATAACCGAAAAAGCATGACATGGGACCTTTAAAATATTGCATGAAAAAGGTAGAGATATGTTTATAAATAGATGTGGGGAAAGAATCTATTGAGTTGCATTGAGGTTCTCTATAAAACGGTTATGTCCAAAGTTAATATTCTGAAAATTAAAACCAATTACGACCATATGATCGCCTGTGTTGAAAGGACTGAGAAGCGTATAATTTCCACAGGAAAATTATTAAAATAATGTAGAGTTTGCGCTTGAATAAATCCTGCAGATTCTCAAGACCAACAGAAGTGTCAGTGTCTTAGAGTGGAGTGATGGAGTTAGCTCAGGAGTGAGTATTGATTCCTGCCCCGGAGACAAAACAAAGTGCCTCCCCTGTGCTCTCCAACCACTATTTATATGGAGAAAGGTAACAGACATAAAACATGCGCCTCTGTGCTTTGTATATACTAATGGCTTAACCCCTGCATGGTGAGAAAAAAAAAGGGCGCAAACATGTGCGATGTTTTAAGAAAAGCTTATTCATAACTTTTCATTTGAGTTATGAATCATTACATTGCAATAAGAAATGTTTTGATGGTAGTGGGAAGTAACAAACTGAGGAAAATATGTATTTGGAATATAAATCAATAATTTCCATGCAACAGGATATCATCATTTTAGAATTGTTCTTGGAATACAAATCGTATTGTGGAATTCACCTAGTTGCAATAGTATTACAATCAATCTTAAGAGAGCCAAAGTGTCTTTGTATGAAGTAAATTACGTCCGGAAATAATGTGGTTTTATGAATTGCAATATGGACAGCCAATTATGGACAGCCAATTATGACTTGATTAGGACTCGAACGCAAACATTGGGACTAGCTTGTCGTGACTAGTTGTTACAATCATTCAATTCACACATCTAATGTTAGAATGCATAAAGAAGACAGGAGTAAGGCCCTGCAGAACACAAGTTTATCATATATGGTATTATAATACACCGCAAATTACTTTTTACCTTTTCTCATTTAATGATTGTGACAATGTGATTTATTCTTGATAGATAAAGTGTATATCTTTTAAAAACGGTATTGATATTGGTCTTCCAATCATATCACAGTGAAAATGAAATAGGAATAAAAAGAGGAATGTGTGAAAACTAAATTATTCCAACTTTATGGGCAGCAGTGTAGCTGCTGTTTGATATTCGGGATCACTGATGATGACACATTCCAAATGGCTTATCTTATAAATTATTCTAAGGAACAAATTTCCCACTTAACATCTCTCCACTTCAGCTTTTAAAAGCAATCTTCAAAATGCAGCTGCAAAGCATTTTTTGGAGAGGTGCTGTTTACCAGTGGGATTTGTTGCACTCTTCCTGCGGCAGCTGCTGGCGGTGATAGAGCTTTTCACAAGGTGAGCCACATGTGAGAATATTTAAGGCCCACAATATGTCAAGACAGATTGAACAGCCTCACCGTCCTGTCATTTCAATACAAGATGTTTCGAAATTGGACTTCATTACATTATTGAATACTTTGCTAACATAGATGTTTAGCAATGGGTACATTGCTGAAGAGGGTTGTGGGGGAAAGTACATTTCGCAGTGGGAGCCATGTGCAGGGCCGTATCTACCATTGAGGTCATCGAGGTCCGGACCTCGGTAATTTTTTCCGAGCTGTGTATATACAAAGCTTGTGAAATAATTGCACTAAACGGGGTATTTTGTAGTACTTCCATTTACTCCCGATGGGGGCGCTGCATAACTACGTAGCCTCGATTAAAGCAAACAGAAGAAGACGACATGTATCGTATCAACAAACCACCGCAGCCCGGACTTGTATCGGAGCAGCGGAGGAGTGATGTGGTATCTAGAGATCTGAGTCCAGCGGGCTGCTTGTGTTTCTGTTCATCCGGACATCATAGGACCAGCAGATCCTGTCTGAACGCTCTACGTTAGTCAGTGGACGTCCGACCACATGCACACTAACTTATATTGCAGCTATAGGCTATACTTTGGTTTAAATTGCGTGAATAAACTAGCTAGAGAGCTAAAGTTAATTACATTCATCCAATGTCAGAAGGATTACCTTTGAACAAACATTGTAATGCTTTTCTTTCATTTCAATTTGAGCAAAACATTGAAGATATAACATTGTATTGTTTTCTTTTTACACTGACTCAGATATAATGAAAAGACTACGTCAGTCGAAGCTCAGCTTTGGTAAGGAAGAGACAGGACAGGCAGAGAGAGAGAGAGAGAGAGAGAAAGTGATGGTCCAGAGGAGGAGTGATGAGGTATCTAGAGATCTGAGTCCAGCGGGCTGCTTGTGTGTCTGTTCATCAGGGGGGTATACGACGAAGCAGGATTTTCGCTTGTGCCGGCTAACTTCAGGGAAAACTCAGGGTTTCCGGTCCTACGAAGCTGGTTCTCTTTTTAGCAGGCTAGATCTCCATGGTAACTTATGCTGTGTGGCTAACCTGGTCGGGACCAGGTTGCAGGCTAAGAGCTCAACTCAGTGAAAGCACTGCCTGCTGACCAATCAGAGCTCAGTGTGCAGAGTTTAAAGCGATCAGGTCATATTACAGGAGAAAGGAAATACAGAAAAGCTGCCGTTGCAGGAAAGACGGCCGGCAAAAATCACCGACTGTGTGAACGTGAACATTAATAGAATATCACCTCCCATCTTCAGAGCAATCTGACTATTATAACATTAGCGTTAAGAAAGCTTACTTACATATCTGCCACAACATAAGTAACCCGATCAAAGTAACATTAAGTACAGTCACATATCACATCATAATGTATTGTTTTCTTTTTACACTGACTCAGATATAATGAAAAGACTACGTCAGTCGAAGCTCAGCTTTGGTAAGGAAGAGACAGGACAGGCAGAGAGAGAGAGAAAGTGATGGAAGTCAGGGAGGAACTGCAGGTACAGTCACACAAAATAATGTAGGCTTAATAACCCTATCTATCTATCTATCTATCTATCTATAACTTAGTCTTC
>NW_011346660.1:0-257 GCF_000735185.1 Notothenia coriiceps | reverse complement strand
GATAGATAGATAGATAGATAGATAGATAGATAGATAGATAGATGGGGTTATTAAGCCTACATTCTTCTGTGTGACTGTACCTGCAGTTCCTCCCTGACTTCCATCACTTTCTCTCTCTCTCTCTCTCTCTGCCTGTCCTGTCTCTTCCTTAGCAAAGCTGAGCTTCGACTGACGTAGTCTTTTCATTATATCTGAGTCAGTGTAAAAAGAAAACAATACATTATGATGTGATATGTGACTGTACTTAATGTTACTTT
>NW_011346659.1:0-2527 GCF_000735185.1 Notothenia coriiceps | reverse complement strand
ATGGGGCTGCAACGGATCTGATTCAGACTGATCCAGATTTGAACACTTCTCTGACGTCTTGAACGAGGAGCTCCGCCTATATGGCCAACTCTCCACCAATCAGGAGGAGACAGCCACGGCCATTGCCGCTCGAACGCGCTGGAGACGCTGTAGTACATATGCCAGGCCTGTAAGTGGCGCTGTAGTCTGCCACAAAAGCAGCGAAGAAGACTTCCCGCGCATGGTTGCCATGGTTGCCCTTCTGTTTATTCTCCGCTGTGGCTCTTTTTCTCCCTCCCCGAGGCAAGCGTTTGCCTCCCTGCTGTAATTCAATGCAATCCCTCCCCGTCGAGGCAAGCACTAATTCTCTCCGGTAGTCCACCAGCAGATGACAAACACCCACCTCTCCGCCTCTTCCAAGGGACGAGGTTACCGTGCGGCAGAGTTTCAGTTAGATTTTTTTTCGCCTGTCAACATGTCCGTTAAAGTTTAAATCTTCCGGATCAAATTAAAAAAGTGCGGGTCAAAGGTCTTCTTTGTTATTTATTGAGCTTTAAAACAAATGAATAATGACTCTAAATAATCATATATAAGAATAAAACACGGAGGACGGAGATCTCTTTTTGTCCCCCTCTTCTCCCCGCTGCAGCCTAGCAGCTGATCTCTGAGCACGCTCCCCTCTCCTGCAGGGGGGCGTGGTCAGCTGCAGCTCACAGAATCAGCCCCCTGCAAAAACAGGGCTGGAGAACAGCAAATAGAGCGAAATGAGGCATGGCTAAAATGCAGGATCTGTTTGGTATATTTATATACTTTATATAGGTATGGCCCTACAATATATTGTTCAAATATAGCATGATAGGTCACCTTAGACTTGTGAACAAGAACAACAGTAAGAACTGAACATTTTTTGTTACTTTCCAGACCAAAACTTTCCTGAATTTCTTTAAATAGCACCTAGACAGTCTACTCTGCGAAGTGCTTTGACAGACAGAGCAAACAGGCAGTAGACAAAGACAAGCAAGACAAAAAGGATGAAAAGAAAACAATTAAACTGATTAAAGGAAGTCTACAGAAATGGGTTTTAAGAAGCCAATTGTTCTTCGAGTCTTACCTTAATTTATCCTGTCTGTTTCCTATAACTTCTGTTTACTGAAATTACATATTCTAGTTCATTCTTATGTAAAGTTAAGTTTCTTTTATTAATAATAGGTTTGACTTAAACCAAAATCAACAGTCATCTCCCTACAAAAACCCAATTTACCAAAAATAATATAAGGTTGTGATTATCCATTAAAAATAGTGGAGTTTGGACATTTCAGCATATATGTTGTGACTTCAATAACACACTCTGATTTCAAGAATGAAACTAAAACAACATTGCAGCATCTAGTATGTATAACAGATACAACAGCTTCATTAAGTTGCCCATATGGCCTCAAGTGGCTTTATTTGATGCCTCAAAACTGGCCACATTGCATCCACATTTAAAAAAAAAAGCCTAGTCCCCATTTGAACAGAAAATGCAATATTTTACGACTCAAACATTTTCCTCTCCATCCGTCAGAGAGGAAGACGCGGTCGCACATTGTCAACATGCAGTCCAACACTTGAGTTAAGAAAGAGAAGCAAGGGGGAGGAAGGGAGATCTGGCTGCTCTTACACCAACAGACACTATATATACTATAGCAATATTTAGCTTTCACTGCTCAATATGAAGTGTATGTTTGTTGCACTATGTAATGGCTGTAGAATAATGCAGTCCTTAAACCAGCTAATTGGTTAGCATTTCACCACTTTCAGTTCCGTCATCTTATAGTCAAATGTTCTTTGAATGTATTTTTAGTTAGATGCCTGAAATGAGGTTCATGGTTAACACAAGATGAAGAGATCTTTGTTCTACGACGTCAAATGTGTCAAACGCCCCACTCGTAAATATCCAAAGCTTCTATGTGGGACTAAATGCGACTACTAAACTTCACGATGCCGAACATTAGCCGTCTTTAGCTTAGCTGTGGTGATGTGAAGTCATGTGAGTATCATGTAGTTTCTTCAAATCCTAACTTAAAGTGGACCTATCATGCTATATTTGATTAATATAGTGTAGGACCATACCTATATAAGGCATATGTATCCTTTTTATTTGTCAAAATACCAAACAGATCATGCATTTTAGCCATTCCTCATTTCGCTCAATTGAACACTGTCTTTGTATCATGGGCTGATTCTGTGAGAACAGCACCATCTACAGGCCTGGCATATGTACTACAGCGTCTCCAGCGCTTTCCAACGGAAATGTCCGTGGCTGTCTCCTCCTGATTGGTGGAGTTGGCCCAATAGCCGTAGCGCCACTTCTGTGACGTCATAGAAGTGTTCAAATCTGGATCAGTCTGTATCAGATCCGTTGCAGCCCCTTTTTAAGAGATTTGGGTATGGAGGAAAAGAGAGAGGGTTGTGTTTTCTGACACTTGGTGAGTTCCCTGGAACACCGGGGACACATGTTCTTGTAGAAAAGACGTACAAAAGTGCATTTTGCATGATAGGTCTCCTT
>NW_011346658.1:0-2900 GCF_000735185.1 Notothenia coriiceps | reverse complement strand
GTGTCCCCTGGTATCCCAGCTGTGTAGTGTCCCCAGCTGTGTGCGTCACTCTTTAGTGTCCCCTGGTCTCCCAGCTTGTGTGCGTCACTCTTTAGTGTCCCCTGGTCTCCAGCTGTGTGCGTCACTCTTTAGTGTCCCCTGGTCTCCCAGCTGTGTGCGTCACTCTTTAGTGTCCCCTGGTCTCCCACTTGTGTGCGTCACTCTTTAGTGTCCCCTGGTCTCCCAGCTGTGTGCGTCACTCTTTAGTGTCCCCAGCTGTGTGCGTCACTCTTTAGTGTCCCCTGGTCTCCCAGCTGTGTGCGTCACTCTTTAGTGTCCCCTGGTCTCCAGCTGTGTGCGTCACTCTTTAGTGTCCCCTGGTCTCCCAGCTGTGTGCGTCACTCTTTAGTGTCCCCAGCTGTGTGCGTCACTCTTTAGTGTCCCGTGTCTCTAGCTGTGTGCATCACTCTTTAGTGTCCCCTGGTCTCCCAGCTGTGTGCGTCACTCTTTAGTGTCCCCTGGTCTCCCAGCTGTGTGCGTCACTCTTTAGTGTCCCCTGGTCTCCCAGCTGTGTGCGTCACTCTTTAGTGTCCCCTGGTCTCCCACTTGTGTGTGTCACTCTTTAGTGTCCCCTGGTCTCCCAGCAGTGTGCGTCACTCTTTAGTGTCCCCTGGTCTCCCAGCTGTGTGCGTCACTCTTTAGTGTCCCCAGCTGTGTGCGTCACTCTTTAGTGTCCCCTGGTCTCCAGCTGTGTCCTCCTTGTATCTCCTAATTGGTTAATTGAAGTTCACATAGAAGACACGAGGAGAATGAAGTTCCCACCTGAGCAGAGCCATGGTGAGCTGGATCCAGCGCACCGCATCGTACGCCTGCACACAGAAACACACGTCAACATGCAGCGAGAGAACAAAGCAGAAAGTCCAATATGAGGAAGTTTAGCACAATGAGGTATTTTTATTACAAGGAAAAAACTCTTTTATCAGTTCCTCTGCAGCAGGTTTAACATCAAGGTTGTTTTTTATAGAAGTGATGTGAAAGTTAACCTCCACCATGATCCATTTCCAAAAACACTAATAAATAAATTCAATATCTGTATGAGTACTTCCACTTTGAGCTGTTTCAAGTACATTAGTACACATTAGTATTTACTTTCCCACTCACTACATTACTATTATTATTATTATTATTATTATTATTATTATTATTATTATTATAATAATAATGACATATATTTAAATTCAAACAATAAGATTAAATGGGTAAATAGTTTTACATTTTGTGAAAAAAGCTTTCTTACATTTCAGAAACTTCTATTATACAATTTTTCTGATATTTCTCACATGTTTTTTAGATTTTAGTTTGGCATTATTTTGACTTTCACAGATTTGATAAAGATTTTTTAGATTGATTTATTTCTTCTCACATTTTTCAGGTTCCTTTTGGATATTCTTTTTTTCTATTTTTTGATATCTTTCACTTCATTTCTTCACAGATTTGTTATATATATATATTTTTAATGTTTTAATGTTTTTTTAACACATTTTTTAAAGGGAGCTTTTGGATATTTATTTTACATAAATGTATTTATATGCCATTATTTGAAAAAGTGTTACCGAAGTAATGCTTATACTATCCTTCAAATATATGAGAATCCTTATAATTTAGCAAAGAAGCAAAATATCTCATTTCTATTTCTTACTGCTTCCACCACAGACTTTAAAGTTAAATAAAAAATACTCCTGACTCAGAAATGTGTTCTAGCTCTTCCTGTGAGTTTAAATAATGTGTAGTAACCATCAGCATTACTCCTGATGGCTCACCTGGGTCCAGTCCTGAGCGGCCGTGGTGTTTTCCACGATGCTATTTGAGAAGTCTTCCCGCAGCCTCTCTGGGGACAACATGCTGAAACTGTCAGAAGAATTTAAAGATATTGAAATGTTGATGTGAGAGAGCCAAAACCCTGAGACTGAGAAACAGAGAGCTGGCTGACAGCAGCTTTTATACTCTAGCTCCTGGAGGGGGTGGGGCTTATCCACACAGACTCCTCCCACTTGAAAACAGGAGAAAGCAGGAGAGGACTCTTTAAAGTAGAGACACTACATACTGATACACACCTGAACATCAGCAGGAGAGGACTCTTTAGAGTAGAGACACTACATACTGATACACACCTGAACATCAGCAGGAGAGGACTCTTTAAAGTAGAGACACTACATACTGATATACACCTGAACATCAGCAGGAGAGGACTCTTTAAAGTAGAGAAGCTATTGATATACACCTGAACATCAGCAGGAGAGGACTCTTTAAAGTAGAGACACTACATACTGATATACACCTGAACATCAGCAGGAGAGGACTCTTTAAAGTAGAGACACTACATACTGATATACACCTGAACATCAGCAGGAGAGGACTCTTTAAAGTAGAGATACACCTGAACATCAGCAGGAGAGGACTCTTTAAAGTAGAGACACTACATACTGATATACACCTGAACATCAGCAGGAGAGGACTCTTTAAAGTAGAGACACTACATACTGATATACACCTGAACATCAGCAGGAGAGGACTCTTTAAAGTAGAGACACTACATACTGATATACACCTGAACATCAGCAGGAGAGGACTCTTTAAAGTAGAGATATACCTGAACATCAGCAGGAGAGGACTCTTTAAAGTAGAGATACACCTGAACATCAGCAGGAGAGGATTCTTTAAAGTAGAGATATACCTGAACATCAGCAGGAGAGGACTCTTTAAAGTAGAGATACACCTGAACATCAGCAGGAGAGGACTCTTTAAAGTAGAGACACTACATACTGATATACAGCTGAACATCAGCGGGAGAGGACTCTTTAAAGTAGAGACACTACATACTGGTATACAAATGAACATCAGCAGGAGAGGACTCTTTAAAG
>NW_011346657.1:0-9249 GCF_000735185.1 Notothenia coriiceps | reverse complement strand
CATTACAATATTACTGTCTCTGAAATGTAATGAGTTACACTACTTTAGTTACTTTTTAGTTACTTTAACCAAAATAACCGCAAAAGAATGGCTTGGTATTTTAAATGCTAAAATGTAGTTATTGTACATCCAGTGAAGGGCAATGTGGTATAGCATAACAACTGTAGGTCCTTAAGGCTACTTACAACTTTTATTACACGGCTTAGTTGAATACTCGATTCTGATTGTAAATTCTTAACACGTGACACATTGTTAATACAGTCATACAGACCACTGTCAAGGACTATAATGAAGGTTGCTAAGGAGGACAGGGTATATGCAGGAATCCTGAAGTCAAATGTAATACCTTTTAAGACCTTTTTTAAGACCCTTTCCATACATTTTAAGACCTCATCGCAACTTCGAGTTCTAACCGGTTACATTGGCTACACACTTTACCTCACATTGACTATATTGATTGTAAGATAGCACAACTAAACAGAGTGCAGACAGACTACTGAAGCCTCCTTTCCACATGAACTTCAACCTCTCTGTGAAGGTCAGGTTTAATGCAGTATGCTGCTTTGTTGCTTCTGTAGACTGTGCTCTTTCATTCCAGTAAAACTCCTCAGAAACCATTAGAAACCAGTATTTGACCAATAAACAAAACAATTGACAAAACTTTGAACTATGAAATATATTAAACTTTGGTGAGCTTCAGCGGGGTAATGCCATATAAGAGCTCCCTCACAAATACCCAGGGGTTAAATTGGGCCGGGCTGTCCGGGGCATAGGACGATCCTCTGACGTCATCACCCTCACACATTTGTCATATTTACAAAAAAACGATATGTAAAGACTTTTCTCGTTCTTAATATAGACTATATTTAGGGTCGATATGTGTTGACTTTACTTTAAAATAGCAGATCTCTGTGACGAGATATACTNCCTGCTTAAAACCCTGGTTCTCATCCTCAGTCTTCGCCAGTTCTTCGTTTATTCCTCAGTGGTAAACAGTGTTGAGCAAGTTACTTCCAAAATGTAATAATATTACATTTTGGAAGTAACTTGCTCAACACTGTTTACCACTGAGGAATAAACGAAGAACTGGCGAAGACTGAGGATGAGAACCAGGGTTTTAAGCAGGTGCATGTGAGTAGTGGCAATCAGTGAGATGAACAACAGCAGGAGCGGTGTGGAGACGGAAATCCAAATGTAGGTCAGCCACGCCCAGCCAGGAAGACAGACAGACAGAGGAAAAAGAGGAAGGCCGCACTGTGGATCCTCACAACGTGGTAAGTATCATAAAAATGTGTTGACCACAGACGTTATTTTCTGCAATATTCCAAAATCCAATGGAAAACTAGTATTTCAGATACATCTCATATATGTGTAGAATTGGAGATATTTTATGTATTATACAGAAACATTTGCAAACAAAAAAAAACCTACCCTAACTAACCGAACATTTACCAAATACCTTAAAAAAAGTAACCTAATCTTACCTTAACTACTAATTGGTAGAAAACATGTATTTCTTAACATAAAATAGGTAAGATATGATAAACACAGATATATGCCAAAGGGGAAATAATGGTCCAGATTAAAAGCATTTCAGAGTAAAGTACCTTGTTTATAATGTGTCCATAAATAGCATGGCCTTTATGACTCTAAAGTGTGCTTCCCTTTTCAGAGATGATCCTCACCAGCTCCAAGAAAGCTGTTAAGGTTTTCTTTGTAGCACCGCTAGTCGGAAACACAGTGCTTCATTTAATGTACCATTAACGTCAGGCAGTTGTCATATTAAGTACATCCTTCAATCTACAGTTTTAATTTTGCGGTTCGCTTCGTGGTGTTGTGACCATGTTGTATATTTCATGAGTGACCTTCCAGTCCAGCATTAAGCTGAGTCTGCGGCTATGCTTTTACCCTTTCCACTTTGATGTCTCTTCTTATCCTCCATGACACGTCAAATCCAGGAGAATCGGTGGCTTTGCAGTCGCCCTGAACATCGCCCATAATCCCTTCAGCCTGGCCTGCCGTAGGGGCTCCAGTAGATGTTTCTACTTATGCGGTCAGTCTATTCCCATCTCGTCGCCTGACTGTTCCCTTTTTCCCGCCTGCCGCCACCTCTAATGAAGCTTGCTGGCCCCTTTAAGTCCCTCTGCATTTGACAGTAATGTGACACAGTAATATCCAATGATGGGGCCCCATCTCCACCCACATCAGCGCTGAATAATACATATCTGCCGCCTTATAAACATAATACATTAGTTACCAGAACTAGATGTGTGTGTTGTGGCACCTTTGTGTGCAGATTAATTAAAGATGAATTAATGCACATTCCGACCGTTCTGACTGACACAAAAGGTAAAAATAAATAGGTTATCAATGAATAATTGACTGGAGGATGTTAATGCTTATGATTTGTTCGCCACTCTAAGTCGCAAGAAGCGAAGTGTCCACAAAGTCGTCTCGCTTTGTTTTAGACAGCCATGTTGTGCAGATTAGGGGCGAAAGAGGGGGCATTACAGGGAGTGCTAATAGGCTAAGCAGTGTTTTCCCAGGCAGAAAACTTGATGGAGGAACCGTCCAACGCACAAACACCCCGAGCATTCTGGGAGTCTGTAGAAGAAGCCACTTGGCACACAGCGCTGGCACTCTAAATCAGCCTCAAATGTACTCAAGCTTCACGTCACATTTGTAAGGTTGATTTCAGTCTCAGCGAGTCACCCCGCGCGCCTCCGTCCACGCATTAGCATCCAGCATACACACACACAACGCTTACTAATGCTCTCACACATTCTTGGCAGGGTGAGTTTATCCTTCAGTGTTTGACCGTAGTAAAGAAGCTGCCAGTCATTCGCAGAGAAGCTCGTAAATCCACAGGAAGGAGGAACTAAAAGGAGCCAATTACTTTTAGATTTCCGTCCCTCTAATAAGCCTAGTGAGTCACATAAACTTTCACCTTCCAGGACCTCCATCTGTTTTACTGAGTGTGTGTGTGTGTGTGTGGCGTAAGTCTGGTTGCTTACGTGTGTGTGTTATCGGCGTGTCTGCTTGTTCCAAAGTGTATTTACCCTTATGCGTGTGTCTGCATACAATGTTTTGGCATCAACATGTGTTTGTGTGAGTCAGTGTGTGTGTGTGTGTGTGTGTGTCTGTGTGTGCGCGCTGTGAGTCGGACCAGCAGAGTAAAGGAGACTGAGGGAGGGAGCAGCGTATTTTACTACAAAGTCCATGGCCAAATGAAGGAGGTGGGAGAAATTGTCCTTTCAGTCAGAATCAGGCCTTGGCCGTGGGTGTGTGTGTGTGTGTGTGTGTGTATGTGTGTGTGTGTGTGTGAGAGAGAGAGAGAGACAGAGAGTGTGTGTGTGTGTGTGTGTGTGTGTGTGTGTGTGTGTGTGTGTGTGTGTGTGTGTGTGTGTGTGTGTGTGTGTGTGTGTGTGTGTGTGTGTGTGTGTGTGTGCAGATGGGAAGCCCATGGTCTCATGACTGAAGTTGATCATGACCTTGATGTCCACTTAAGTCACTAACTAACTTCAGGAGCTAGCACTGACCTTCCCTTTACATCCAGTAAATCCACTTTTCCTGAAAGCTGCTGCAAATCATACTGTTTGAAGCTGTGTTAAATGTGTGTATACTGTAAAACACACAGGATTAATTGCTGTACAGTATTTTCTTGAGTTTAGACTATGAGGAATGTGATGTACCGTATTTTCCGGACTATAAGTCGCGTTCACCAGTCTGGCTGGTCATGCGACATATACTCCGAAGCAACTTATATATTGCGTTCAAACTCCGGCCAACAGGTGGCACAATATACAATCGTGATAACTGAAAACTGCTGTACCACCGAAGAAGAGAAAAGTCACGACAACTGGGAGGATGCGTCACGTAACTTTCCAAGATGTTGTGGGATGGATGGACACAGCATGGGCTTCAGTGACGACCGACACCATCCTGTCGGGATTCAGAAAAGGTCTAATCAGAGCTGATTCTGATAGAAAGTCTGAGGACAGCCCGGAGCAGGACATGCTGCTTCATCGACACCGGAGTTGGCGGAAGTGTTTAACAGCGACTGTATAAATACAGTGAGAATTCCGAGTAGGCTAATTAGCGGCTAAGCTAATTAGCGTATCAGTATTATGTGCCGTAGCTCACTGTGTGGATTATTTTGTTTATTCAGCTCGTCAGTCGGGCAGTTAATAACAGTATGCCATGTCTGTATTGTGTTTACAGTTTCAGTAAAGCTGACATCTGTGCCGGAGTTTCTTTGAAAGTGTTTACTGGATGGATAGCTAGCTCGGTGATAGTGAGACCTTCGCAGCGACACAGAAGGCTTCAGTGGATAAATGTTACTTACTGTATACCAGAGCTCTCAAGTCTCACGCATTTGGCGTGAGACAAACGCATTTGGCGTGAGACATACGCATTTCACTCCATTCACACGCTCACACGCCACACCTTGTATTTCTCACGCAGAGATTTCTTTCCAGGGTACCGCGCCGCAATTTTGTAAACAAACTAGGCTTGTTTGAGACGCGTGCACTCCACTCCAGGTACAGAGGGCTTCATGGGAACTTTGAGGGGAGCCAGAATTTGGAGTACCAAACACCGCTGCCAAAATCTCACTCTGAACTCTGTTCAAAACTTGAGAGCCCTGGTATACACCAAAGCGACTTATATATGTTTTTTTTCTCTTAACGACAAGTTTTTGGACAAGAGCGATTTATACTCAGGTGCGACTTGTAGTCCGGAAAATACGGTACCTCCTTCTACTTTTTCTGATAAAATAGTGGACAATATGATATATTGTAGGTTTTGTCATGGCAAAATGTATTCACAATGGAGAGTGGAAAATGTCTAGATAACTGTATCTTAAAACACCTAGTAAAAACGAGAGGGATCTACTCTTTGCTAAAATGAAATATAATGACAAAAATACAGATGAGTTAAAGTCTAGATTAGAAGCACAAGGCTTTCAACTTACTCCAATGTGAAGCCATCCGTGTCATTATTAGATATCATAGCAACTGTCGCAGTGTGAAAAGTGAGAAGGACACAAAGAACAGGTGGGAGGGAAGGATGAATGGCTGGGTCAAACAAAATCAGGACAATCAGCGAGGAGAAAGATTTTTGTAAACAGCTCGAAAACAAATCATAGTGACTCACTCAATGTTCTCGACTTAAGCAAGTTAAACAACACACACATAGTTGAACCCAAACCACACATTTTCCCAAAGCCTAAAGAATAACTTTGGTGTCCTAAACGTAAACCAGCATTTTAGTTTGGTAAGTAACCTTAGTTTGGAAGTACATTGTGAAAATACTTGAAATGCATGTTACAAACAAAAACCCTGAAACGTCCAAAACCAACACTAGAAGGGTACCCAGAGTGTCATCGCTATTAAGCTTAGATCTGTTCAACAAACATTCATGTTAAATTGCATTGTAACATAGATGGATGGATGGCATTGTACGATCGTGAAAACCATTATGAACTGTTTGGCTGTGTTTAATGTATGATAATCCTTGAAACTCATGGACAAATGAGTATCACTGGCACTCCTAAAACGAAAAATAAAAGACTTATAAGGCAATGATACAACTATTACCATGTTTGATACGGCTAAAACCATGTTCTTGAAATGAAGCTGACAATCATACTGTCTATCTTAGCCTTTCGTGCATAGATACAGTTAAGTAAGTACACAACAACAAGCCTGTAAACAAATAGAACAGCCTTGACAGGGACATGTCACAGAGTGGAATGCGGCCCAACCCCCGGCCCAGCTCTTTGAGTTCAGAAAGAGAGTGCAAGGGATGAAATCTGAGTGCCTTTGACACACAGCCCATCCATATCCCTGCTCTGTCACTGCCGTTCCACTCGTATTCTCATTAGGGTAATGTGATTTTACAAAGTGGCAGTAAGGAGGGGAGACAAGGCGACAAACCGGAGTGGCTGCTTGACGTCTCGCCGCATCGCAACAACTCATCCCAGAGCCGATCCCTGATTGGCGGTCCCGCTGAACGCTACTGAGTCGTGAGGAAACGTGTCATTTCCGAACATCATCTCCAGCGATGATGTTGTCACCCACACACACAGACACACACACAAGTTCAAAATGAGAATGGGAAGAAAAAATGTCCTACATGTGAGCAACAGCTGAATTAAAAAGCATCTAAAATTAGAAATTAAATCGAAATGCTTGAGCAAGAAATAATGAAATCATGTGTGAAAAATACAGACTTACAAACTCAAAGAGTTGTTTAACCTTTGCCCTTAGTTATGGATGCATGTTAGACTTTTATCACAGCCAAGCCATCTCTCCATTTCATATGTGCTGACTTGCAGGACTGTCACTGTATCTAATACCATCTTTAAGCTCACTTGACTGTTTATCCACTCAATTTTGTTTCACTTTTTGCCTTGCACACTTCTTACTTGGGCGCTCCTTAAGCTTGTCAACTTTTGCAGCTTCAGCATTAATATATTAAAGGTCCCATGTCATGCTTTTCCGGTCATTACCCGTCCCCTTGTGTGTTATGAAGGTTTTTCTGCATGTAAACGGTCTGCAGTAACAAACCCTCAAAGTACACCCTGTAGGGAGTAAAACTCTAACACAGAAAATACCTATCTATGCTGCCCCAGAACGCCTCATTGGAGATTTATCTTTTTCCATTGTTTTCTTCCTGGGTACAATGACGTGCCCATACCCAAATGGACCAATCCGTGGAGCCGTTAAGTTACGTCCGCGGAGCTGTTACGTACCTCACACACACACACACTCAATCTTTTCTCAGCTGCAGCTCCGCCGATTTCTCCTCCCTGAGACGGCGGGACGAGGCGAGGCTGTGAGTCGGTGTGTGTGAGCGCACACACAAACTCCCAGTCAGGTAAACCCACCAGCCTGCGTCGGAATCTGAGATGATGTTTCTGCAACCTTGTTTCCTGATTACCTGTCGCTGCGATATACCGGCTTTCCGATCTGGCCTCAACCTATTTGCTAACATTACCTGAATGAATTAACTGGTCCGCTCTGTACATGTAGGTTTTTGTCATCAAATCATAAACTGTTTCCTGCTATCCAGTGTGAGGCATTTGGTACCAAAAACCACCTCTTACACCAACTTACAGTATTTAATGCAATATTTTACTTCCTTTTTTCTTAATGTCTACATTATACTTTATGTTGCACTATAGGGGGGACCTTAGACTTCAGATTTTCTATGCCAACTACAATATAACTATCGTGCATACAGCTGCACCCACCCAGGTTTTCCTCTCCAAGTTGAAGGCTGACAGCTGAATACCTGTACAACAATAAAACCTTGAATTATAAACATTCCATATTATTATGGAACAGTAAATACTTTGAAATCCCAGAGTAGCAACGTGTGCACACTTACTGACTGATTCTCCTCAACAAAAGCGCAACACTGTAGAAACTGTCAGCTGCAACTACAGGAAGTGTATTTATTTTTCTCTCCCTTAACCCAAAAGCAGTTTGGCACACTTAATTATGACAGACGGGACTGAGCACACACAGCGTTGACAGCGGCATCCACTGATTGACAATGACATTAAAGAAAGGATATACTGATACAGTTTGTATATGTCCACCATTCTCTAGGGGGATTGTGTGCTGATGTAAAGATGCATCCTGTCAGCGCTGCAGCCATGCAACAAACAAACACACAAACTCCGATAGAGACAAACATGTGGACAAACATCAAAATACGTCACCTCCCACCAGGGCTGATAGCCGATGTTCAAATCGCCGCGGGCGTTTCTACATCGTTTTGTGTGAATCCAGCTCAAACATGAGCATGTGGTTGATTTAACTTATAATGCTTTGCCCATCATGCGTGTACCCACACCCCTTTCCAAACCACATCCCCCCTTCCCTTCTTCAAATTAATTAGGGGAGACGTTTCACAAATTAAGTTTATTGATATTGTCTGTTCACTTGCTGCAACAGAATGAAATAATAAAAAAAGATCCCTGTACTTCTGTAACCCTTCTGTTAGTGCTAACAATGGCTGTCACAAAGCAGTTTTTTTCACATATACATGCACACACTTCAGCTCCACCCCTCCATTTGCCAAGCGGGAAAGTAAGTGGTGGTGCCGGGGCTGTAGCTTGACTTTGTTAATAGTCAGACGACAGCTTAACAGCTTGTGCAACCGTAATTAACGCCGTTTGAAATAAACATGACGGTTTGCTGAGTGTGTTTGTGGGGCGGGGGTTGAGGGGAGAAACAACAGGAGTGGAAATAGGAGGGTGGAAAAATCAAAACAATGTGGCAGTTGCAAAAAGTTGAAGAGAATCAAGTAAATAATTCAGACAAAATGCCTCATCTGTCGCCTGCCATCTCAGGTGCGAGGCCCACCTGACTTCCCTCTCCCTCTTTGGCTGAATAATTCACGTAACCAAAGAGGCAAACGGTGACTTATAAAAGCCATTATTATGTTTAATAATGACTAATACATGTCTTAAGCAGGGCTTGTGAGTGTAGGGGGGGGGGGGGTTCGTTGATGCAGGCCTTTTAGACAGAGCCAATGTTAGAAATTAGATGTGTGTTACCGCGTACAATTAGGCCAGTCTATGCATATTCATCATCTGCCTTAACATTTCGCATCTGCATGTTGATCCATGGAAACAGTGGAAGTGAAAATACTCACACCATGTTGTTTGGAGTGACACATTTATGATGCATGGGCTTTGTTTAAAGGGGCCCAATTGTGTTTCAGGTTCATATTAGTATTTTGTGCCTCTACTGTGACATGACTCGATGTTTTAATGTTCAAAAGCCCTTTATTTTTCTCATACTGCCTGTGCTGCAGCACCTCTTTTCACCCTCTGTCTGAAACCAGAGCCCAGTCTGCTCTGATTGGTTAGCTGGCAGGGTCTGTTGTGATTGGTCAACCACTCATTGATTTCCCACCTCTTAGCCTATCACTCACAATGTGTTGGAGCAAAAGCCAAAAGAAGTGCAGGTGTTACGTTGTGATGTCACTATGTTGCTGAAGTAAACAAAGGAGAATTTTAGCCTTTGCAGACCATTTACATGTACAGAAACCTATACCAAACACCTACAGGAAAGGGAAAACCAGTGGCGGCTGTTGCATTTTTCTCCAGGGGGGAGGCTCTACCAAAGTGTAAGCAAACGTATACACAAACTCAAAAAATGTCATATTACAACGCAGGGCTAGCTCAAAGGCACACAGCACTTGATACATTCTAGTATTTTAGTGCCTGTTTTT
>NW_011346656.1:0-1610 GCF_000735185.1 Notothenia coriiceps | reverse complement strand
CTGCAACTAGACTCTGGTCTCAGTGCAACTAGACTCTGGTCTGCAACTAGACTCTGGTCTCGGTGCAACTAGACTCTGGTCTCAGTGCAACTAGGCTCTGGTCTGCAACTAGGCTCTGATCTGCAACTTAGACTCCGTTCTGCAACTAGACTCTGGTCTGCAACTAGACTCTGGTCTCGGTGCAACTAGACTCTGGTCTCGGTGCAACTAGACTCTGGTCTGCAACTAGAACTCTGGTCTCAGTGCAACTAGACTCTGGTCTGCAACTAGACTCTGGTCTCGGTGCAACTAGACTCTGGTCTCGTGCAACTAGACTCTGGTCTGCAACTAGACTCTGGTCTGCAACTAGACTCTGGTCTCAGTGCAACTAGACTCTGGTCTGCAACTAGATTCTGGTCTCAGTGCAACTAGGCTGTGGTCTGCAACTAGACTCTGGTCTCAGTGCAACTAGACTCTGGTCTGCAACTAGACTCTGGTCTCAGGTCTGCTGATCTCTGGTGTCAGGTCTGCTGGACCCTGGTCTCAGTGGGGCTGGTCTCACGTCTGCTGGACCCTGGTCTCATGTTTGTAATGTGCTCCTGTCTGCAGGCTGTCCTCCAGAGGGATGTCCATTTCCAGACCCAGTGGAGACGTCGGGAAGTGTCGAATGATCCGACACCAGAGAGACAAGAAGAATGAGCCCAACCCTCAGAGGTGAAGGAGGGGGGGGGGGTCCTTCCTGTGGTTCAGGGGACCTTCCTGTTATTCAGGGGTCCTTCTGGGGTTCAGGGGAACTTCCTGTGGTTCAGGGGTCCTTCGGGGGTCCAGGGGTTCTTCCTGTGGTTCAGGGTAGCATCATCAGGACTCGTGGGCCTTCAGTTGCAACGTGTTGAGTTATCTTTAAGACCTTCTTTATATAATGTGTTCCAGGTTCAACCGGATCGCCCACACCAGAGACACCATGTCCTCAGACGGGATTTCGTCCCTCTCCTATTCGCTGCTGAAGACGGAGAAGCGGGACCTCTACACCTGGATCAGCGTGGACGTGGGGAAGCCCTGAGAGCCAGGCTCTGATTGGACGTGGGGAAGCCCTGAGAGCCAGGCTCTGATTGGACGTGGGGAAGCCCTTAGAGCCGGGCTCTGATTGGACGTGGGGAAGCCCTGAGAGCCGGGCTCTGATTGGACATGGGGCGGCCCTGAGAGCCGGGCTCTGATTGGACGCTGCGTCCTGAACCAGACTTTTATTTGTTTTAATCTATCGGAGACAATCAGGGCTGGGGGGGGTCACATGGTGTGGGCTTTACTGGTGGGGGGTTATGGGTAATTAAAGGGGCGGGTTTAAATCAGGATCCTGGGCCTGATTCCGGTTCCTAAATATGTGTGACATCACTTCCTGTTTATATTGAAGTCTCTGTGGACATTAAACACATCAGAGACAAAAAGAGCAGAGCTTTAACCCTTAGAGACCGTGTGTGTGTGTGTGTGTGTGTGTGTGTGTGTGTGTGTGTGTGTGTGTGTGTGTGTGTGTGTGTGTGTGTGAGTGTGAGAGTGAGAGAGAGTGTGTGTTAATCAGGTGAATAATTAAGGTGTGTTTATAAATCAGGTGATTCTGTGAATATTTGAGCCAAATT
>NW_011346655.1:0-1107 GCF_000735185.1 Notothenia coriiceps | reverse complement strand
CCCGACACTCACATATAATATATAGCATATCCCATAATATATATTATATGATGATTCAGCCCCTGCTCAGAGCACAGATGTACTGATAGCAGAACTGCAGACCTTCAAACCAGAGAAAAACAATCTGACTTTTTCTAAAACGTTAAAAATTCGGACTTTTTCTCGAAAGAATCTGACTTTTTTCAAAATCTCAAAATTCGGAGCAAAATCTAAATGTTTTCTTTGTAAAAATCATTTTTTATTTTTAATAACAATCAACGAATTCTGAGAAATGTCTTAAACCCACAGAATTCGGACTTTTTCTCAGAATTCTGTCTTTCTCTCGAAATCTCAAAAATGATGTCTTTTGAGTTCTGTTGTATTTGTGATGGAGTTTTTGCTTGTTTTTAGGAAGATTTGAGTTTTGTAATGAAAGGGTCCTTATTTCTGTTTAATTTAGGAATTGGTCTGATTTAATGAGAAAGGATTTTGATATATATATTTTTTTAAATACTAAATGTTCTTGACAAATGTACTGAAATCTTAGATGATATTTTCTTATTTTTTATATTTTAATATATTTGGCTTATTTGATAATAATTGAGCTCATTGAACTTAAGGATTTTTGTATTTTGGTTTAACTCAAACATTTTTGATTAATTTGGTTTTTAAAGATTTTGTATTATTTTTATTTTTTTTACCAAATTCTTAAAAAAAATGTGATTACGTTTTTTTTTTGTTTTATAAGAATTTAACAAAACTCTGTCCCTAAAACATTTGCTGAATATATTCATATTAAGGATTTTGCTCATTTTATAACAATTTAGCTTATTTTTTGCTTATTTGAAAAGAGTTTTTCTCCGTTTTGAACTAAAGGAATAGTAATTTTTCCTAATGAATTTAAACATTTGTCTGAATTGATAAGAAAGTGTAATTTGAGAGGAAGGGTCTGATATATATGAATAGGTAAATAATCAATCAAATCAAACAATCAAATAAACGGTGAAACTCTCTGCATGCTTCAGTTTCTTCTGTTCAGCGCTTTCCTTCAGAGGACATCAGCTCTTCAGAACAGATCTGAGAACAGCAAGTCTTTCCCACAACCTGGTTTTACTGGAGATATGACTG
>NW_011346654.1:0-454 GCF_000735185.1 Notothenia coriiceps | reverse complement strand
CACCCGAACTACACGTTTGGGCTTACCAGGTCTATCCAGAGGCTTCCCCCGCCACTCGACCCAACTCACCACCAGATGGTTAGACACGTACAGATGGTACGGGATTGTCCCACTCTCAATATTTTTAAAGGTCAACTCAAAGAATGGTTGAGAAACAACCAGACGTACAATCACCGCTAAATGCACTTTAACACAGGGGTATCTCCTCTTCCACTTTAGTCAGCTCTTGTATCTTCTCTTGCACTTAATATGTCGTTGCTGCTATAGTGTACTGCCATGTGGTAACTACTTGTGTGTGCTGCTCTTGCTCTTTTGCATATCAAGTATTTATTTCTTGCAATGTTTACAAATGTCATGTTCGTATATGTTGTAGGTCAGGGACTACGGATGGAAATGAGCTCAAAGCTAACATCCGGCATATTCACACTTGAAGCATTATTTGTCCAAAGTGTTC
>NW_011346653.1:0-234 GCF_000735185.1 Notothenia coriiceps | reverse complement strand
CATTCCATTCCATTTCATTCCATTCCATTCCATTCCATTCCATTCTATTCTATTCTATTCCATTCCATTCTATTCTATTCTATTCCATTTCATTTTATTCCATTCCATTATTTTCCATTCTATTCTATTCTATTCCATTTCATTCCATTCCATTCTATTCCATTCCATTTAATTCCATTCCATTCTATTCCATTTCATTCCATTCCATTCCATTATTTTCCTTTCCATTCTATT
>NW_011346652.1:16701-19245 GCF_000735185.1 Notothenia coriiceps | reverse complement strand
ATAAAAACATGTTCTTACTCAATATCAAGCCACGATTATTATTTTTATTTTAAATCGTATAATGTCGATATATATATATGTCATATGTATAATGTAATTAACACCATAACCCTACATGCATTGCAGCTAAAACATCCAATCAGCGAGCTTAAACCATAGCAGAGGATCTTGGGTAATCAGTTCAGTGGCTGTGTATTCCAATGATGATCTAAATGTCCCTTTATAGGCCTACGTGTGTTTCCGGTTATTTTTATTTTGAAATTCAGTTCCTGAAGGATGCCAAAAAAGCCCGAGATTATGGAATCAAACAAATAAATAAAAGCAAGGATAATTGTGTGTTATTGTTGAGTAAATAACAGTGTGTTATTTAGAAAAGAATAACAAATTAGAAGGAAAAAAAGATTTTTAAAAATACAGATTTCAGTATTCTGAGTCTCTGAGCCCAATTTCTTTTCCTCACAGACGACAAAAAAAGTCCGACATGATATGATTTAAAATAAAAACAATAATCGTGGCTTGATATTGAGTAAAAACATGTTTTTATGAACCCCACAGCTTCCGGTCTTCCAAGAGCCGAACGGACAAAAAGACGTGCTGCGGGCACGAAACATACTACCAATAGAAATACATTGCTTTTTTGCTGTGACACGAAAAAAAGGGGAAAATCGTGTTGGTGAACACGAATCAATAGATTAAATGTCGTGACTATAACTGGGTTGTATGTAGAGAGCGGTGCTGCCTGACTAGCACCCAAGCAAGCATGGGACGTAACCATAGAAACATAACTTAACTGGCGTCAAGCAAAGAACAAATTGCGTATCATGCGAATGCAGCTAAAGGCGTAGATCAGCAATTTTTTCTTGCAGTCAAGCCTTTCTTGTGTTTATCTGACCAACCAAAGGTAGAACCATTCATAAGATGTATGTGTCTGAAGTATCTGCTGTGAAGACAAATGACTGAATTGTCACAATGGCAATACTTCTTAACAATTAGCGACATAAGCATTCATTTGAAGTTGTGTTTCCGTCAACCTAATGAATGTTATTCAAACATTGACCATCTTCAACCCCAACTGCTAGCTTTTTCTTCAAACCATGTGGACACGAGACACATACCATCAGAATAGATTTGAAAGATGCTTAAATTATGTGGTATTAGAAAGACTGGGGACTTGTAGAGATGTTTTCTCAACAGCAATGAGTTAATCAGGGAACAATATTTTTCTTTTTCCATTTCTGTTGTTTTTTGTAAAATAAACACAAGCATACTGTGTATGTACAGTTAACATCATCCTACCACATTACTGGGCATTTCAGTTATTTGAAATCGAAATACTCACTTGTTTCTGAAATGTTGAACCACTACCATGCATAGTTGCCTAAAGCAAGTTTATAGAGGACATATTCTGCTCATTTTCAGGTTAATATTTGTATTTCGTGCATCTACTGTGACATTATACATTTATCCATGCTTTAATGTTCAAAAAGCTCTTTATTTTTCTCATACTGCCTGTGCTGCAGCACCTCTTTTCACCCTCTGTCTGAAACCAGAGCCCAGTCTGCTCTGATTGGTTAGCTGGCTGGCTCTGTTGTGATTGGTCAACCGCTTAGAGATGTCCCGCCTATCACGTACAATGTGTTGGCGCTCTAGCCAATAGAAGTGTGTGTGTTACATAGTGACGTCACTATGCTGTAAATTGGAAGTAAACAAAGGAGTCGAATGCAGGAGTTTCAAGTTTATGTAAATTTCAATCCCAAAAATTGTTAAATACAGAGCATTTTATAACTTATCTGAAGGCATATCATTTTGATGTAGAGAAAATTCCAATTCTGTTCCTTTCTGCCACAATATTTGTTTTTGATATTATCACTGTGCTTAGGGCTGCACGATATTGGAAAAAACTGACATTGCGATATTTTCTTCCCCCTGCGATATATATTGCGATATGAAAAAATACAGGAATTGAAGAAATTTTTTTTGTCCGCTAGCCATCCTTTTTTGAACTTTAATGTTATACAATTGGTATTTTTCTAACTTTATATAACCGGATGAAGGATTTTAGTCACGGACGTCTGGATCTTAAGTTATCAGAGCAACAAGCTGAGCTAGCTCGGTTAGCAGCGCCGAACTGCCCTGGAGAAACACATGAAACTACTTTATTCAGTGTTTCTACCTTTAATCACCAGGTCCGTTTGCTTTGGAGATTTGATTGTGATTGGTGGTTTGCTGTGCATGCAGAGCCTGCATGTCACTCACTCAAGTACCCCTGACATGAGAGCCGCGCGAGTTTTCCTTTTGTAGCAAGCAGCAAAATAATTGTAACATGACGTGTTTGAGTTAATTTGCCGACTTAAAGGTGGGGTAGGTAAGTTTGAGAAACCGGCTCGAGATACACTTTTTGTTATATTCCATGGAATGCTCTTAATATCCCGATAGCAATGAATATCTTAAGTGCTTTGACAAAAAATCCATAAAAAAATGTCATCTGTGGAAGCCGTAGCGCTGTAAAAAGCACGACCAATCATCTGAGCCGGCCCGGCTAAA
>NW_011346652.1:14472-14822 GCF_000735185.1 Notothenia coriiceps | reverse complement strand
CAGAGGTATCCAGAAAAGTCTGGATTCAAACTTGCCGCTGCTTGGTGCTGTGTCGTGACGTCAAGTGTGGTTCCGCGAATCCTGGTGAGTTCAGCCCGTCCCAGCATCACACAGTGTAGCATTGCTGGTATAGCCGCATGTCAACTTTGTGTATCAGTGTTTATCTCCGAGTTTGTCTTTTTTTTTCCGGATCATGGTGAAGAGGTGTGTCGTTGGCGGGTGTAGCAACACCAATCGGGATGGTTTTACCGTTCATTTGTTCCCGAAAGAGAAGGCCGGTGGTGCACATTCGCGTTTTGCTGGCTCGAACCTATACGGTTCTAGGCCTCTTATTTCTGGTGTAAAAGGCG
>NW_011346652.1:14079-14432 GCF_000735185.1 Notothenia coriiceps | reverse complement strand
ACGGACCGCAGTTCAGCAGCGATGTCTTCAGAGGCTTTGCCTGTGACATGGACTTTAAAGTCCTTATCTTGCGTAATTACTGTAGCTGAAAGATCATAGAACTGTTTCAAAATGCATTAACTTGTTGGGTCTTATTCCAGTAACACGTGATATAGATCGAATATCGTTTCCTATTTGCTGTAAATCACTTGTTAATATCGGGAAAATGGGTCAAATTCAGAGGTATCCAGAAAAGTCTGGATTCAAACTTGCCGCTGCTTGGTGCTGTGTCGTGACGTCAAGTGTGGTTCCGCGAATCCTGGTGAGTTCAGCCCGTCCCAGCATCACACAGTGTAGCATTGCTGGTATAGCCG
>NW_011346652.1:0-14034 GCF_000735185.1 Notothenia coriiceps | reverse complement strand
AGGGCACCGATCACGCTTACCCATCACGGCCCTGCGTGTTTCAAACTGCGTCGAAATGAATCCGCTACATCTGTAGGTGTATTATGGACTCTGAGGCCTGAGTTTGTCAACGTCAAATTAAAACAGTTACTAAATCGAAGCCGACACTATCAATTTAAGAAACATATCTAAGGATTAAAAGACTAATGTCACAGCAGGATTTGGAACAATTGTCAATGCTTTATCTTCAGTAGACTCTACTAAACTGTAATGGTGGTATTTACAGGTCTCACTAAGATCCATTAGAAAGTCAGCTGATTCAGAACGCTGCTGCTCGAGTCCTACAACACTAAAGAAAGTGGATCCCCATCACTGCCTGTTATGAAGTTTTACACTGGCTTCCTGTGATGGTCAAAGAATAAGAATTTCAAAATACTGCTGCTGTTAAAAGCAATTGAATGGTTTCGGCCCAAAACATACATTTCCTGACTCTGCTAAATTATGAACCATCCAGATCTCTCAGGTCTTCAGGGACTGGTCGCTTTTGTCACCCAGAGATTAGAACTAAACATGGGTAAAGCAGCGTTCAGTTATATGGCCTCCCAAATATCTGGAACAACCCCAGAGTCCGCTGCAACTACATTACCTACTTTTAAATTCCAGGCTGAGACTTTCTTTTGGCCGCTGCTTTTAATTGATACTCCTCATATCTAAACTGCACTGGGTAACTTTTATTAATCTTTGCTTATGTTATTTTGCTTTTTAAATGAGTTGGTTTTTAAATGTCATTTTATTTCAACTGCTTTTAAATAATGTTTCTTAATGCTCTTAAATGTCTTTCACTTTTTGCAAAGCACTTTTGAATTCCTTGTGTTGAAAGGTGCTAATATAAATGAACTTGCCTTGCTGCCTTATAATATATGAATGTGTGAATTGAAAATATGATAATATGAGAGCAAAATGTATGATGTGCTGGATGTGTAATAATATATGTGTGAGAGTGATGAAAAATGTATGAATGTAAAAGGAGAATGTATGTGTGTGAGAGCAGAAGTATGAATTACGCCTTTACAGCCCCTCATAGAAAACCATTGTCCCGGACCCTGTCGTGTTATATCAGCCCTGGTCATTCATATATTTCAGCGAGATGTACGGAGGGAGTCCACCCCTGTCTTATAAACTTCACAAATGTATTTATATTCCCTGAATAGCGTTAATAAAAGGTAATATTTGTAAAACTCAAGAATTTTGTTTGTTTAAAATCTACCAAAACCGCGAAATGACAAACCCACAGTTATTGAACCTACATCTACATTCTCGAATGCAAGTTATTTTAAAGCAGCGGGTCACACATATCTTGTTTTCTAATGTGTGATTTTTTTCTAACACCCCCCGCAACGCGCCGGCAAGGACTGCAGCAGTAAAAACTGTCGCTGTCTTCCTAAGAGCTTATTGTGTCTTAAACTAAGTATTCATTTAACTGTGGGTACTTTGTGTGCAAGGTCACTTCATTTTCTTATCCGTCTCTGTGCCTTTCTTCAGAGCCGATAAAAACATGCCGCCACACACGTACTGATCAACTGTATCTTGGCGCTGATGAAACAGGATGTGCTCGCCATGGAAATACTATGTTTAAGGTTCCTTATTAGAATCCTAGGACTCCGAACGGGGGTCAACTTCATCAGCTCGCAACTCCACTCTCAGTGGTAACGCTGGGCTGGTAGAGCCTGTCAATAACTTCCTTTGGACAGGTCCTGCACAGCTGCAGGAGGCTCGCTTTGAAGAACATCACAACAGCTGAAGGATTTCACCACTCTCTCACACACACCACAACACACCACACACAACAACACCACACACCACACACACACCACCACACAACCACAACACCAACAACACACACACACACAACACACAAACAAACACACAACACACACACACACACACCAACACCAAACCACACAACCACAAGGATTCATACACACCGCATGCCTTGCACACACACACGTTTATTTATCTTTTATTCATCCTGGAGATTTATTTGGCACAACCTCCTTTGTTAACACAACTGAAACTCAAGTACAATAAGGGGAAAGTTTTTGGAGACAGGTCCAAAGGGAAGGGCCAACTTTATTTATATTGTACCTTTCACACAAAGCTTCAGTGTATTTTTGGAAGGGAAACACTAGGACTTGAAAATAATATATATATAATCAGGTGGGCAAAAAAAGTTTATTTTAGTTCCCACCCAACCAATTGGGGTAGCAAGTTCTCCCACATTAAAGATATATTGAAAAGGAGGCCTGGTAATTGTCATCATAGGTTTTAATACCTCAACCTATGAAAGGAAAGACCAAAATTGAAAGAAAAAAAATCAGAACACATTGTCATATTGAAATTTTTTAATATTATTTGCATTATGGTTGGGTAAATACTACAAGTTTTCCAATCTCAATACTTTTGTTATTTATTTAACCCTTATGGGTTTGGCATGAAACAAGAGGTCCCCAACATTTTTTCTGAAGGTCTTTCCAACAAGATTTCCACACTGTTTGCCCTGGTATTTTGGCCCCCATTCCCTCCATGGCAGATCTCCTCTGACAGTAAATGTTTATGGCGCCTGTCGCTGGGGCACACAGACTTTTCAACTTCCCCCCTCCAAAAAGGATTTCTATGGGGTTGAGATCCTGGAAGACTGGGCCCATTAAGGCCCCACTCCCAGGGGAACCCTTAAAAATGCCCTTCCTTAAACGAAGCCCACTCCTTCGGTTGCCCGGGCCCCCGTGTGTTTTTGGGAATCATTTTTGTCCAGCCTGGAAAAACAACAGAGAGAGACCACACAGATTATCCAACACATCTCAATGCCACCTTCCCCTGGATTGGAAGGAGGTTGTCCCTCCAAATCCTCACGATACCATGGGGCACTTCTCTATTATATCTTACACCTCAGAGGGCTCATCTCCTCCTCAAGGAGCCCATATACATATTACAATCCTCCCGAGGACCGTACAAGTTATTGACTTTCTGCTTAAAATAATAAAATCAACAGCCCATTCATCCATTCGCCCTTTTCCCTTTTCATGTTGTTGTTTAAAGAAAAGCAACCTCCTTATCCAGAATATCTTAACATGAACTCGCGTAAAAATGCCATTCCATATTGCCCCGTTTGTTTGGCCAAATGGACAACCGAAACAGAAAAATATGGACCAACAAATTGTGTTTGTCAATGTATTTAAGTTTTCCCTATCATTGATGGAACATGTTTGAGTGTTGGGGAACACTAAAACCTCCTCTAGGGGGGGTTCCCGGGGGGCATGCTCCCACGGGGGGAGAGATCTTTTTTTAAATGTTGAAGTTCAAAAGCATTAATCCTGGGTTGCAACTTTGAGAAGGCAACATTAAAGAGAATCTATGGATACATCTCCTCAAACATCCATATTAAAACCGCCTGTCTGCTTTTTTATGGATATTTTACAAATCAACTCGCCTTTCAAAACCTGTATTCCCTTGTTTATTAATAACAACTTATTTTTTACTGTCAAATATAGGTCCTTTTCCGGTTTTACTTATTTTCCTCTTTATTTTTTTTATAACTATAATGAATCCAAATATGAAGGAATGTGCCCTTTACCTTTCACTGGTTTTGTAAAAAAAGCTTCTTAATATTTTGGTTTAGCCAATAGCTTAAGCCTAACCCAGAAATGCCTAATAACAACAAAGTTATTGACCCTGTATGAATCAAGTGTGACAGAAATGAACAGATTTCGTCGACTTGGCCTTTTACAAACCCTAAAGACACAGCCCATGCAAAAAAACTTTTGCGGCATATGTATGTTCCCTTATTGGGTTACAGGCCAATTTTCTGGAAGTGGGCCCGGAGTGGCGTTCTGGTGCCTTCCTCCCCTTTCAGAAAACTGGGCACCCCTATCAGACGAGACCCGGACCTGAGACCCCCATATAACCACAGTGAAAATGACAAAACGTTTTAGGCTCGTGGGATGATGTTCCCAAAGGGACCCTAACCTTTGGGCCTAGGAAAAAAAACAGGCACCCCCCACCTTGTTCCATTCCTTTTGCTGGTCTAAGATTTTTTTCCATTTTTTATCTTTTTTTTTGCGTGCGGTTTTATTAACATTAACCCTTCGAGGGGCAGTCAAATTTTTGTCTCGTGGGGCCGTATACGGGCCCGGGGCCGGAGGTTTTCCCCCACCCTGCTTTACACGGATCAAAGTTCCCGCCCCCCTGGTCCCCTTTGGGCCAGAAAAACAAAGCCCCAAAGGCCATGAAATGTTTTCCACTCCCCATGTTCAACAGTAGTATGGGGTGCGGTTTCCCTTCTCCTCCCAAACCAGTCAAGTTTGAAGTTTTTTACAAAAAGTTTCTATTTGGTTTCAATCCGTGACCCCAATCCCCTCTTCTGGATTCATCCTAAAATGGCCCTCCTAAGGCCAAATTTTTGGAAAGACGGGGCCCTGGACATGTTACTTGGGGCTAAGCCCCAGGGGGAACCAACGTCTTGGCCAACTGCAGGGGAATTTGAAGTCCTTGGCGGGCGTAGTGTGTTAACTGATGGTACGCCTTTTTTCCCCTTTATTTTGGGGTTCCCAGCCTCTCCCTGCCAGGGATCCATTGAACTAGGTTCCCCCCGTCGTGGAGAATTTCCTGGGAACTTTTGCTCATTTCTTTGGAGAATCATTTTGGAACCCCAACGGGTGGGGGAGATCTTGCCCGTGGCGGGGAGCCCCAGATCCGAGGGAGGAATTAATCAGTGGTCTGTAATGGTCTTCCCATTTTTCCCTAATAATTGCTTCCACCAAAGTTGGATTTCCTTCACATCAAGCTTGCTTACTATTGCAGATTTCAAGTCACTTCCAGCCCCTGGTACAGGTCCTACAATTTTTTTTGTTTCTGGTGGTCCTTGGAACAGCTTCTTTTTTGGTCTTAAAGCCATAGTGGAAATTTTGGAGTGTGGGAACTGTTTTGAGGTTTTGGGTGGAACAGGGTGGTTTTTTTTATATCTGATAACGAAGTTTTCAAACAGTTGCCATTTAATACAATTAAACAAGTGGGAGGGACAAGGGAGGCTCCCCCCTTAAAGAAGAGTTTTTACAGGGTCTGTGAGCCAGAAAATCTTGTTATTTTGTAGGTTGAAACCAAATACTTTATTTTAAAACCCCGAGGAAAATTTACCCCATGAACATTCATTAAAAATTCAGACAATGTTTGAAAATTTTCTTGGAAAAATTTTTTTTTCTCATTTTTGTCTCTCATAGTTTTGAAAGGTTGGTAACCTAGGATGAAAATTTACAAGGCCCTCTCTCATCTTTTTTTTAAGGGGAAGAACCTTGGCCCAATTGGTGGGCTGACTAAATACTATTTTTCCCCACTGTAAAATAATAAATAAAAATAAAGTTATATTGTTGCCCATATAACAGGCCATGTTGACATAAACCCCTCGTGAAATGAGCCCTTTTACCTTTTTTTTTACTCCCCCAATTTATTTCCAATTTGCAAACAGTAACAAGCTACCCCCTTTAAAATTTGTATATGGACCACCTCTTTAAAAAAGAAATAATACCCTCCTACCTTTTTTTTATTTATTTTCTTATTGCATTTTTTTTATTATTATAAAAACGTGGGCCCATAATTCCCCCCGTTATTTTTTTAAAAAACCGTTTAAAAACACATTAATAAAAAGTTTACATTTCAGTCCTAAAGATATGAATATTCAACTAAAAGGGGGCAAAGCCAGAAAAGTAGTTAAGAGTTTTTGGCAGGCGGAACCTATAGGTTAGCTGGTAGTTTTTTGTTATTGCCAAGATATTTTGGAAGTTATAATAACTAAATGCTGCTTTTCTAGTTCTGACTAGGGAACAGAAAGCAGACCAGGAAAAAAGACCTTGAGAAAGTTTTTTCTGGATGGTTCATAGTTTAAGCAACTGAGAAAATCAGACAAGGTACTTTGGGCCCTAACCCTCATGGCTTTATAAACCTGTTAAGGGCAGTAATTTTTGAAATCAATATTTTGGACAGACAGGAAGCCAGCATAAAAAACTGAGACTGGAGTGATGTTGCTCCACTTGGAAGCAAATCAGCAGCAGCAAAAACACACACAAAAACAACACACACACCGATAATACACTATATATAACTTAAAAAGGCAGGAAGGGCAGATGCGGTGTCTGTACCGAAAATAGTGGAGATGGATTACTAAAATTATTTTTTTCACAGAACAACCTCCTAGCTGAATCCAATCCGCCCACCAGAGATAAACTATCGGTGGGAGAGATTGAAGGTGGTAATGGATAAACGGCGTTAAATCTTCAAGAAGATTGCAGGAATATTCATATTGAAGTCGTTTTTACTTTAGAGAAAGTTTTAGTAATAATTAAAATTCTTCCAAACTGTTGGCCAGGAGCTTGAGAATGACCTAACATCTGTCCAGCTGTGAAATGTTTTCTTTTTTTGTTTGCCTGTAAAGAGTGGACGCCCTTTGTGTTTTTTGCCAATTAAAAGAGTGTTTTGCTCAGAATGCAGATTGAAATCAGAGTTATAATATGGTGATCGGAAGCCAATATTTACTCTTGGAGAAAGAGACAAAAGCAGGATGGGATATGATGGCTAGGACATCGGTTTTAATGTTTCTCCGCGACTGTCTTCGTTCACTGTCCCCTCTCTGGACCTGGAGCTGTTGGCCATCATAGTTGGCCAGAGCCGGTTGGTTGGAAAGTTATAAACGTTATGTAAATTCAAACGTACTGTAACTATTACAGCAACAATTTTTTGGTGCTCGCTACTAAACCTTGAGTATTCTATTCCAATAGCTGTTTTTAACTTCTACTCGGCAGCTTAACATTGGAAAGCAAAAACATGTTTACTTATTACTCCACTTACAAGCACTACTATGATGTAGCCCTTTTTAACCCCAGGCAAGTATAAAACGTCTGGAAATATCCAACGCTGCATATTTCAAATTGATTACACACTTTAATGGGGTCAAATTAGAATCCAATCATATAACGTTTTTATTTTTTTCCAAAAATGGCGCGCTTCTTCATAAATACTTTAAGAAGCATTAAGTCTGTTTGTCCATATTGAACAGATCTTGATTTTTTTGGCTTTCACCCCTGGCTTTGGTTAATTGACCAAAAACCTGAACTTCTTTGAACATTCCTGTCCTGTGGTCCGGCTTTTGGTTTTGAGTCTGTACGAGTGGACATCCACTGCGAAGGAGGTTTGGTCCCCGCATTGAGTCTTGCCCATTAAAGTCCTTATCTTACATGAAAAAAACCTTTTTTTTTTTGGCCAAGTTGAATTCTGGGGGGTTGTATGCCAACAGATAGTCAATGTATGTTTTCTTTTTATTTTCGCATACGAATTAATATGTAAAAAAAGGAAAAATATTAGTCCATTAAATAAAAACTTTGCTTCTGGAAGCAGGCAATTTCGTGGACGTCAACGTGTGGGTTTCCCGGCTGGCCGCGTCTGGCTCCCTGCTTGCCGTCCGGATCGACAGCCAATGCGCGCGGGCCGCGGAGTTCACAACGAAAAAAATGGCGTCAAAATATTGTTGATGGTTTACGCATCAGAAGAAAGACTAATAAGACGGCGGAGTTATTTGGCACAATTTGACAGAACAATTATTTGGTGTGGACGATGCGAGCAGTGACGATGAATCTGAACGATCTCTGCCGCCTTTTACACCAGAAATAAGAGGCCTAGAACCGTATAGGTTCGAGCCAGCAAAACGCGAATGTGCACCACCGGCCTTCTCTTTCGGGAACAAATGAACGGTAAAACCATCCCGATTGGTGTTGCTACACCCGCCAACGACACACCTCTTCACCATGATCCGGAAAAAACAAGACAAACTCGGAGATAAACACTGATACACAAAGTTGACATGCGGCTATACCAGCAATGCTACACTGTGTGATGCTGGGACGGGCTGAACTCACCAGGATTCGCGGAACCACACTTGACGTCACGACACAGCACCAAGCAGCGGCAAGTTTGAATCCAGACTTTTCTGGATACCTCTGAATTTGACCCATTTTCCCGATATTAACAAGTGATTTACAGCAAATAGGAAACGATATTCGATCTATATCACGTGTTACTGGAATAAGACCCAACAAGTTAATGCATTTTGAAACAGTTCTATGATCTTTCAGCTAAAGTAAATTATGCAAGATAAGGACTTTAAGGGTCCAGGTTTAGGAGCCATAACAGACGGAGTCGATGGTTGTCCTGAACAGTTTGACCATATTTTGTCCAGTTTGCACCATTTTGCCCAGGCTTTGGCTTTTCAATAGAGGCAATATTAAATAGTTCTGGGTATTTTAAATCATTGACAAGTGTGAGTGGTGTACCATTTTTAAATACATGGACGGGTTTGTTCTGTTTTGAGATTAACTCAGTATTTCGATTTGTTGCAGTAATGGTCCGCGAACGCAGCAGCGTCTTTGAGGGCGTGAAAGAGGGCTTCAGCATCTGTGATTGTAGAAGAAGGGACAATGAGGTCATCAGCAAAGTCAAGATCTGTTATTTGCATTGCTGGTATTCGCTGGGTACGAGTGTCTGCTTGTGTCTTGATCAATAGACCCTTATTAATAGAATCCTCTAAACACCTCAATCTCTTAAAGTATCACATGGGGAAGGATAGAGATTTTTGGCCAAAACACTGTTACTGTTACAGTTGGATAAGGGCTTTTGATAGGAACAATGACTAAGAAGACAAATAGGTAGATTTGGTAGCAATTGCAGCACATATCATATGACGTCCTGTGAAATGTCCAGGTCCCCTATCTCTTTGGCTCCCCCTGAAATTTCCTCTCCTTTTCCAGACCCCCTTCACCCACCTCTGTCTGTTCTTGACCTGCAACCCAGTTCCTGATTAAATCATCCTACCTTATCGTGTTTGTTTGTTGCCTGAATTTAAACAACAACTAAGACGTCAAAGGCAACATTAGCTTGATCCATAGGCTTAATTAACAATTATTGCAACTACGAGTGTAATTTAATTTAGCAATGGCTTGTATAATTATAATTTAAACAGGTAAGAATCATTGATGAGATGCAAAAAATACCTTATAGACTTTTCTTGATATCATGTGGAAATGACAGGCCTCATAACCACACCCTGAAAACAGAAATTCCACATAATCACCCCTTCCTATTTATCATAATCAACTATTTACAGTCATTACATTCACACTCCTTATCCTCGACAAAACATCCATCGCTCTTAAGTGCAGCAAAACCTGCCAGTATTTGCCAGGTAATGGGGGGGGCTTATGCTCACTACCACAACCCCCTGGATGCCGTCGCACCACCCATGCTGTGTCGCAGGTACTTCTTCATGCACCGTTTGATTAATTGATTAATTCCAAAGTAACACGCTCTTATTCATTGTTTTCTCTGGTGGGACTCGATGGTGGAAGCGTTGATTAATGGGATTGAGAGTGGAAATGGTAATCTGCACTTTTGAAATTCATGACCTACTTTATGCACTAC
The DNA here is from genome assembly GCF_000735185.1 of Notothenia coriiceps. Classification (NCBI taxonomy): domain Eukaryota; kingdom Metazoa; phylum Chordata; class Actinopteri; order Perciformes; family Nototheniidae; genus Notothenia; species Notothenia coriiceps. The sequence goes on along the minus strand of NW_011346652.1, from coordinate 4,539 downwards.
TTTAAAGAAGAAGAAAAACAGCCATCCTGCTCTCTTTGGCTGAGTCCTTCTCATATTATATCTGCGGTAACAGACTCCTATGTGTGGAAGCTGCAGCATAATTCCCCTGAGCCATTTTGTTTATATCTGCAATAAAGTGAGTGAGTGTTTCAGGCCGGCTGTGCTGTGTTCAAGCATTCTCAACTAATGAATCGGTCCAATTAGTGGACCAATTATCAACACCAAGAGCTGTGCTATCAATTATCCAGCTTGGTTAGAAAACCTTACACATATACTGTACTGTACATACTGATAGCAGCTGCTGTGTCTGTAGTATTGAATGGTTCTGTAGGGAATATCAATTTTAAAGGGGCCCTATTTAGCTTTTTGTGATTTTTCCCTCTCCTGTAGTGTTCTATAGGTTTTTGTGCATGTAAATGTTCTGCAAAGGCTAAAACCCTGTGTTCTCCTAGGAAGATTTTCTCTCTTCCACAACTGCCCCCCCCCACCCTGCCCTGAAATGCCTCCATTGGACTCCTTTGTGTTTATTTCCTGAACATTGTGGCATCACTATGTAACAATCGCACTTTCCTATTGGCTAGTGCTTCTCAACCACATCGAACATGAAATAGGCTAGAGGCCGGACATTCTCTAAGGGCTTTTCACCAATCACAACAGGGACCGGCCAGCTAACGCCAATCCAGCCAGACTGGGCCGGTTTAGAGCAGAGGGTGGGAAAGAGGTGCTGCAGCCACAGGCCCAGTATGAAAGAAAAATTTAAAGAGCTTTTTGAAGCAATTAAAGCAATGGAATAAATGTTATATGTCACAGTAGAGTGCACGAAATACAAATATTACCTGAAAAGAGCAGAATATGTCCTCTTATAAACCTTGCTTTAAGGCAACTATGCATGGCATTTGTTCAACATTTCAGAAACAAATGGAGTATTTCCGATTTCAAACAAATCGAAAGCCCCAGTAATGTGGTAGGATTGATGTTAACTTGTTACATACACAGTAGCTTTGTGTTTATTTCAAAAAACAACAGAAATGGCAAAAGAAAATAATTGTTCCCTGATTAACTCAATTGCTGTTGAGAAAACACTCTACAACGTCCCAGTCTTTCTAATACCACATATTCTTAAGCAATCTTTCAAATCTATTCGAATGGATGTGTCCTCGTGTCCACATGGTTTGAAGGAAAAAGCTAGCCAGTTGGGGGTGAAGATGGTCCAATGTTTTTGGAATAACATTCATTAGGTTGACGGAACACCAACTTCAAATGAATGCTTATGTCCGCTAATGTTTGTAAGAAGAATTGCCATTGTGACAATTCAGCTCATTTGGTCTCACAGCAGATACTTCAAGACACAACCATCCTTAGAATGGGTTCCACCTTGGCTGGTCAGATAAAACACAAAGGAAGCTGACGCAGAAAAAATTGGCCGGATCTACGCCTTATAGCTCATCCATGAAACGCAATTTGTCTTCCTTGACGCCAGTATAAGTATGTTTCATGGTTAAGTCCCATGCTCTTGGGGTGCCAGCAGGCAGCACCGCCCTACATACAACCCAGTGTTAAGTCACGACAGTTATCTATTTGATCGTGTTTCACCAACACCGATTTTGCCCACTTTCGGTCACAGCAAAAAAGCAATGATTATCCCATTGGAAATATTCCGTGCCAGCACGTCTTTTGTCGTTCGTCTCTTTGAAGAACGGAAGCTGTGGGTTCATAAAAACATGTGTGGACTCAATACAAACCACGGATATTGTTTTATTTTAAATCAATCAGGTCGACCTTTTGTGTCGTCTGGAGAAAAGAAATTGGGGCTTCAGAGACCAAATACTGAAATCGTATTTTAAAAATCTTTTTTTTCCTCTAATTTGTAATACTTTCAATAAACACTGTTATTACTCACCAAACAGTGTTGTGCTAGTTGTTACTGGAAAATCATAACACCATGTACAATGTTACTCAATCAAAAGTAACCAGTGCTACTTACTGATCTACTAAACAAAACACAGACACAGTACTTAAAAAAAGGACACACACACAATGCCTTATTATACCTCATTCCCAGTAACTTATTATAACAGAGAAAACAATCTGTTGAATACAAGAAATAGCAATAGAAGGAACACACCTGCGCTGAACACAACAATCCAGTGCACTGGGCTTTACAACCTTCCCTGGCCAGCCAGCCCCTCATTAAAATCCACCGCCTGTTGACATAGGTGGAGTAAGCCGTTGGGATGAGGTGCCCGAGAACGAGTCCTGAACCCGATATCGAGAACCCGTTACAGCTCGTGAACTCGACACAGACTCCGCGCAAGTGGACCGGCCGCTCGAACCTGGACCGGAATTCCCGCATACGCGTGCACTGGACTCGGACACGTCGCGATTTCTCCCCCACGAACGTCGACTGACTTGTACATTGACGCCACGGGACTTGGACGCGGGACCCTGGGACTCTGATTTTCCCCTAACGATGCTCGGACTCGACCTTGGAAACATTGACGCCTCTGGACTGGACCGGACGTCGGACCCCGAGCAAGTTTCTCTGGAGTCGATTCCCCTCTATCACTGGCCGTGGTGCCCTGTGGAGGCGAGTCACGGGCTACGGGGCCGCTATTCCAGTCTAGATGTCAGAGACACACCCCCGCATCGTGCTGTATGCTTTCAAACATTCTGCTCACCATTGGGAAAAGAGCAGCGAAAAGCTCGTGTATGGGAAACAATAGAAGAAGGCCGTAACACGTACTCCTAAGGAACGAGTTAGAGCATGGCGGTCTTGACACATCAGATCAGAGGGTGGATCAAGCAATAAATAAAAATCAGCAATACACGAATATGTTGGCATGCTAATAGCCATGTGCTTCTGGGGCCCTTAAATCTTGTATGTAACCTGAATGTAACCGGAAAAAAAAAAGTCCTTTCAAAAAGAGTCCACGATCTGTATTACCTATCAAGAAAAAGTGCATAACGAAACTTTACCATAGAAAAATATTGGCATAATAAAAATCATTCTCGAAAGTAACCATTTTAAAATAGTTAGACAACATTTAAAGGCATTAATACAATAATAAATAAATATAATATAATATAAGATAGTAATAAGCTTAATATAATAGGCACCTATTACAACCTAATAGAGCCAAAACTCGCTCCACAGCACAATAGAACAATAAAGAAATAAACATTGACAGGATAAAAGCAATGTAAAAGCAGCTAATTCAACACGAAGGATATAATAACGATGAAGAACGTGTGAATGCGGACTGACTGGAATCACTAGGGACTCGGACGGTGACCGACCGAACAACAGGTAAATGAAGATCAGAAACTCGACCTTGACATTGGGACTACTTCTATAGGTGGGAACGAACAGACGTTCGATACGGACCGAACATAGGAAAGAATACGTCGGACTCGACTCGGAACTCGAAGTGGTGACCGAAGAGTGACCTAATCGTGAATTGGGTGACTTGAACTACAACACTAAGGATACCCACTGAAGTCCTGTGGGACCCCTAGCAACTACATATCGTACCAAGTATGTTTTCGCAGATGGGTTCCAAAAAAGATTGAATTGGCTGTTTGGCCCAAGAGTAGGACTTGGACCCGCCAAGACACAACCTACATGTACACAAAACGGTTTTCCTGGGTGCGCGACAAAAGGAAATAGGAAGATATTCCAGGGCGAGAAACTGAACTCGACTTGAGCTCCGCCCGCCGCCATGAAAGTCTGTAGTAACAACCACCACCAACCACAGCGCGTCTCCCGCCATGTGGACCAGGAAGTATGTAATACATTACTCAAGAACCGTACTTGTACAGGCCATCTCTGTCCCTTACTTGTAACGCGTTAGTCCCGAACACGCCGCCCAATAACCAGCACAATTATCCGGTTTTTATTCCATAATTCCAAAGATTCCCCCCCTAGGGACTGTTGGCGTCCCGTCGGAACGAATTCCCAAAAATAAAAATAAGCCGGAAACAGACTACGGCCCATACAGCGACCCATCTCGAGCCCATACATGGATTGTCAACATTCCCTGAGTTAGAGGCCCGGAAGACACTACCCTACCATAACCCAGCNCTATACGGTTCTAGGCCTCTTATTTCTGGTGTAAAAGGCGGCAGAGATCGTTCAGATTCATCGTCACTGCTCGCATCGTCCACACCAAATAATTGTTCTGTCAACAGAACAATTATTTGGTGTGGACGATGCGAGCAGTGACGATGAATCTGAACGATCTCTGCCGCCTTTTACACCAGAAATAAGAGGCCTAGAACCGTATAGGTTCGAGCCAGCAAAACGCGAATGTGCACCACCGGCCTTCTCTTTCGGGAACAAATGAACGGTAAAACCATCCCGATTGGTGTTGCTACCCCCGCCAACGACACACCTCTTCACCATGATCCGGAAAAAACAAGACAAACTCGGAGATAAACACTGATACACAAAGTTGACATGCGGCTATACCAGCAATGCTACACTGTGTGATGCTGGGACGGGCTGAACTCACCAGGATTCGCGGAACCACACGTGACGTC
>NW_011346651.1:0-1512 GCF_000735185.1 Notothenia coriiceps | reverse complement strand
GGTCCTAGGGTTAGGAGCAGTGTGCTGCCATTATGTACGGCGCCCGGGGAGCAGTGTAGGGAACGGTGCCTTGCTCAGGGACACCTCGGTAGCACTTGGTCTTGCCGGGACTTGAACTGGAGACCTTCCAGTTGCCAAGCCAAGTCCCTATCGACTTCGCCACCACCGCCCCAATGCTCAATAAGACGCTGCAAACAGTCATGGTACAAAGGTCTCTTGAGATGAACTGAGTGAACTCACGAGCAAGGCTTACAACACATGATCATATCATAGAGAGTATTTCACACATCCTCATGTTCATCAGCTCAGTCCAACACCAAGAGCAGATCAACCAATCAGCTGCAGGCGTTACAGTGAGCAGCTTCATCGGTTTGCAACTCACATATATCAATATTCCAATTACTTGTAGACTATTCTGCACTATTTATATTTTATTTTATTTACTTGCACTATTTTGCTGTGACCTCAGACGTTGATTGTCATACCCACACTGTAGCTCTGTACGCATGACAATAAAAGCCTTGAATCATCAGGTTCATCCAGCAGGTCTCCAGGAGCGTCACAGATACTGCAGATGTTATCTATATGTTACACCCTTCTTTAAATATACAGCTTAATAATGACTTCCTGCCCTGTCAGGATCAGCGCCAGGTCCCGCTGGTCTTCTCCTGTGTAATGAAAGGAAACAGAAAACCAAATAAAGCTATGAACCTTTATGTTAAAGGGTCAAAGTGTAAAGAGAAAGAGTTTGTTCACGTGATGCTACGTCACTCAGAACAGCGTTACCTTGATCCATCTCCGTTTTTAAATCCTTAGTGAACCATTGGATCAGTGTAAGGTCCCGCGTGTAATGAAAGGAAATGGAAACCCTTCCATATAATTGTTAAAGGGTCAAAGTGTGAAGAGAAAGAGGGTCCATTTGGTCAGGTGATGCGTTGATCCGTCTCTGTTTTTAATACATATCCTTAACCTGTTTTTCCAACCCAGTCTCACAAAAAAACGTGTAATAACTACGTTGGTCCACAATGTAGGACGTAGTATTTCTACAAAAACGCCTCTGAAATTGTAAGATCCCTACGTTTTTTTTCACCATTCATTCCAATGGCTGGCGTCTATGTCACGTGATCTTCACATTTCTCCCTGCAGAAAAAAAAAACATGGCCGAATTTCGTTTTATTCTCGGTGGAAAATGCCTATTTTAAGGAAATATGAGTTGTTATTTCCGATTATGTGTGCAGTGGATGTACATGATCTTTAGTTTGCTAGTTATTACGAAGATTACTTCAGGAAATTGCGTCCATAGAACGTTTTCATTGTTACCAAGGTGGTTGCTAGGGACGCTGCTATCGATATTATTTCTGTTATGTTGTGTAACTGTTTAATGGTGTTATCTTTATTGCTACCCCCTTCCCCGTCAATGTATAGTGTTGGTCCACAGCGCAAACGCATTAGTTTAACAAAATCCGCATCTAAAGATACGTTATTTTCCCCTGTGCAATTCCAGTCTCACAT
>NW_011346650.1:0-2791 GCF_000735185.1 Notothenia coriiceps | reverse complement strand
ATCTGACAGGGAGTAGAGCGGCGGCATGATCCGGTGAAGTGGCACTAGCACGGGGCTAGCTAATGCTGGGGACCCGGGCAGCAGAGACCAGGAGCCGGGTGACCGTGGAAGAAGGAGTGGTGTGAGTCCAGGTAAAATCAGAAGGATAATCCACAGCATATCAGGAGAATGATTCCAGTGGTTTCCGGAGGAGAATCGTAGGAGGGGCTGACAGCCTGATGCAGAGTGGGAGCCGGGTGACCACCCTACTAGCTTGTTAGCTAGCTTGTTAGCCACCGGCTGTAGGCGGCAGGGAGAGACGATGTCAGCGGGGAAGCCGGCTGATCGCAGCGGGATGGGAAGACCCACACGAGCCGCGGAGTTAGGGTGGAGTTAGGGTGGAGTTGGGGTGGAGACAGAATTGTTAGCTCGGCAGACTTCAGGGAGCCGAGGAGCATCTAGGTAGCAGCCTGCTAGGTCCGATAATGCTAGCTAGCTAGCGGGCTAGGGACCGATGAGCAGGAAAGAGCCAGCAGGTTGGAGATGACAACACATCTGCTATTTTTGCTGATGACTGACGTTTCAAAAGTAGAGAGCCAGACAGGAGAGGTTCTAATCTGGACTAAAGAACAATATTTGGGGCGGAGGAGCGGCGAACAAACAACGCCAGCATCCTCGGCGACCCGGGAAAAAAAAAGTTATGTGACATTTCTTCTTCTTTTTCTAATCTCAACACAAACAAAAAAAAGTGTCCCTTCACCTTCTTTTATTTCAATGTAATTCATTTGATCTACAAACAGCTTAAAAATACAAGACAAAATGAAGATATGTGACTTCAATGGGACACCCCGAAAAACTACCCAAAGCTTCAGAATAGAGGCCCAGACTCTAAAAAAAAAAATATGTGCAATAAATATTACTAAAACATCTAGAAATGGAAAAAAAACATGTATTATACAGGAACACTTAAGAGCTGCAAATGAACACAAATACCCTTAAACTAATCTAACCCTACAATAACTACTAAATGTTCCCAAAACATTCATCATTAAGTTTAAACATTGGATTAAAATAGTTCAAATATAAGAAACCCTGCAAGGTAAAATAATGGTACAAATTAAATGCGAGTAACTTGTTAAGAACTCCAGACATTTACTGTATTCTAACTTTCAAATTCATTTTAATAACTGCTGCAGCTGTAAGCTCTTTTTAAAGACAGACACAGATCAAATACTTTGTTATAGTCTTATTTATCTCATTCCATACGTGTGTTCTCCTGCTTCTCTCTGCACTTTGGTTTCTCTGTTTACTTCTCTCCACTGAACCTCCCGTCTCTCTCCCCCCCACCCCCCTCTCCTGGCCTCCAGAGGACGGCTATGTGAGGATGTTCCTCCGAGGCCGCCCCGTCACCATGCACCTCCCTGACCAGCAGAGGGAGAGCTACAGCCTGGACCACAAGGGGGTAGTGCCTGACCGCAAGCTCAAACTGCAGTGGGTGTATCCTTGAGACCTCAGAGGGACACTGATGAAGCTTTGGATGAATGAATAAGAAGTGAATGGATTATTATTGTGATCAGAGGATGTGACACTGGGAGTTCTGTGTCTTCAGTGGCAGATTTGAAAACCTGAAACATAGATGAACAGAGGAATATAATTGAATGAATGCTAGACTTTATTAACAAACAGGGTTACATATAAACTTTAGCTCGTACAACCTTCAGATTCTCCATCAGTCAGTGGCAAGGAAAAGAGAGTGAACTGTTCGGAATAACCGGCTTTTAGGTTTAAAATGATCCTGAAATATGGTTTGTTACAGAAAGGAACAAACCCAATCAGTTTAATAACAAGCAAACAAATAATTGCATAGGTGTTGTCCACATTGAATAAGTCATTCAAACATTCACAGTGTAGGTTGGAAGGATGTGAATCCCTGGAGTTCAAGCCTCGCAGAAAAGAGATTTCAGAAGATGTACGATAAATAATTGATTTGCATAAAGCTGGGGGGTTTACACAGTATCTCCAAGACATCTATCAGTACACAGTTGGACACATTGTCACCAAATGTTTATAATTGTGACTTATATTAAGGTTTTATCAAATTGAATAGCCAATTAATGCATAAATTCATAAAATTCCAAACAGCTCTTGCCACTGTACATGGATGATTTCCTAAAGCCAGTGGCGTTTTTATATGTACAAAAGTGGTGGGGCACAGCAAACTTAGATGTCTATATATAAGCTTCTGCAGTGACGTGCAGTGAGGTTCATGGCTGGTAAGGCACTGGCACTGACTCTTCAGGTTTACAAATATTATATTTTGACCCAAATATAATATTATTTTCAAAAGCTTTTTTAGTCTTATGCTTCGGTTCATTTTAAACAGACAGTTCAACAAAAGGATGCCCAAAAAAAGTAATTTTATCATTTAAATATTGAATTGTTCTCTCTTAGTAAGATCCCATTTTCAATAAAATTGCAGTCTTACCTTGACTTGAAGATGAAGTCCATTTGCCTATCGATCTGGACAAAAATCTCCATTACATTTTGTAAAAGTCCTCCTTATCTTCTTGTAGTTTCAAAAGTCTATCATAAATCTAATCGATAGATTTATGATTCGAAAATTATAAAAGTAGGGTAGACATGTGGATATTATGCGGCTGAACAAAACGTGCATTTATCTAACAGGTACGTTTCCCCCAGATCCTATTTTGAGCTATTTTCAAAAATCCTATGGCGAAATCTCATTGCTTTTTTGTGCAGCTTACTTCCTGGTTTTAGGACGCGTCTCTTATCTTCTCTTCACACACCACAC
>NW_011346649.1:2058-4267 GCF_000735185.1 Notothenia coriiceps | reverse complement strand
TAATGTTACTTCATGTTAAGGCTAATAAAAATGACAAGGCTAAGCCGGCTGTAATGCTAACTAACGTGCTTGCTACTAGCTAGGTAGTCACGGGTCATTAGGGGCACAGCCCCACCTAGTGTCAGCAGAAAGTATTACAAATAATGATTACAAAAAAATGTAAAAGAAAAATATAAAATATATTTTAAGATAATGTTTAATCATCTGATTCGTCTTTACATTGCTGTTTTAGTCTGTGTTCTTCTAATTAGTGTCTACAGTGCTTGCATATTGAGCTGTTTAGAGCCATGTGGGACAAAACCCGATCATGCCCCTCCCTCTCACTGTCAAAGTGAATGGTGACTGTAAAAACTACACTGCGCATGCTCAGAGTATTTTCCTATTTCACGTGTGTGGCAAAAAAATAATGACCATAGGGGCATTGAGCTGCCATCCCCACCATACTTCATCTCACATAATTCAGAATTGATTGGCTGTAAGTACGTGTGCCGCGAAAAGTGTGGTGTGTGAAGAGGAGACCAGAGAGCTGCAGTGAGGTGTCCTAAAACCCGGAAGTAAGCCGCGCATTGTTTCCCGCCACAAAAAAGCAATTAGATTTCTCCATAGGATTTTAGAAAATAGCTCGAAATAAGATCTGTGGGAAACGTACCTGTTAGATAAATGCACGTTTTGTTCAGCCGGATAATATCCACATGTCTAGCCTACTTTTATAATTTCATGCCATGAACCTTACTGCAGAAGCTTATATGTAGACATCTAAGTTTTTTGTGCCCCACCACTTTTGTACATATAAAAACGCCACGGTAGCTAACTTGATCCAGCCACTCCTGGTCCTTTCATCAGACGGGAAGCGAAAGAACGAGCAAGACCCATTGCTGGTATGATAACAACCTGGTACTAAGCACACAGGCATCTTGTTAAAGTTATCTTAGCTATCTCTATTTTATTGGAGGAAAACAATTGTGACATCTGTTATGACATCACTTACGCGACTCTGGGATTTGTAGTCTTATATTTCAACAGTTTATGACAAACTGTGACTTTTTTGATATGGAAATTATTTTTTAAGATTGACAAACATCATATGTGTAATTCATGGCACAATTGAAATGGGATCGAAAGATACGTTCTCTCTCCATTGACTTCAATACATAATCTTTCCGAAATAAGGTCCTATGGACCGGAAGTAGATGGGCGTGACTTCGCCACTCTATGAAGGCCTTGAGTATAAAAGCATAAAGTATAATGTTAGTCTGAGTGAAAACTTATATTCATGTACTTTCCTCCCAAATGAGATTACTTTTTTTGTATGTCACCGATTATAATGAAATTTTTGAAAAATAAATAAATATATATTTATATATTAAAAAAGACAAGACAATGACTACTGATTATAATAAATTGATAATGATTTATTATTATCATCATTGAAAGTAATTTGAATCACACAAGAGTAAACAAATCTAAAAGTACATTGGTGAAAAAAAGGGATGCATAACAATAAATAAATGGAGAGATCTGATAAGGCACTTACAAAACCCATATCAAATTATGTAAAAGGAAAACTTGGTAGGTCCCGGTCCATAATATTTATACATAATATACAAAAGCTAGATTTGTCTTTTGTGTTTTTGCCACCAACAAAAAAGGTAATGGTCCTGTCTTTAGATGCCAGTAAGTACTTTGACACAATTAAGGAATTAATGTTCCACATTAGAAAAAAGGATTTTCTTTTTTATTAACTCAAGAACTATATCAATTAACATATTTCACCGAAGGCACCTAAACTGGGGTTTCCCTGCAGCCTGTCACTCAACACAACACGCTACAACACACCATAACACACCATAACGGACCCCCGGTCGTCCACTGTGCTCATTCATATCAGGTAAAGAGAAAGTAAAGTGAGGAATTTATGTTGACCGAAAGCTCAGAATCTGCTGAGTATTTTCTGTCAGCTGGACAGTTGTGAAAATTATTCTGAAAAAGTGTGTTTAATAATATGACGATAAAAACTGAGCCCTCCTTGGTGAAAAGGATGTGCTGATCTGTGATTACTGTGCCTGGAGTTAAAAACAAAAATAAGTATCATTTAATATTTGTCAAATAAAAACAAAAAACCGAACATAGCAGTATCCAGTTCAAATGGAGCTCATTCATCACTGGTCTCTGTTTCTGCAGCAACACTCATCGCCCCCCCCCCCCCCCC
>NW_011346649.1:0-2045 GCF_000735185.1 Notothenia coriiceps | reverse complement strand
TTTGATGCCTGCCCTGGCGCCTTCCCTGGCGGCGCCTGCCCTGACGCCTCCTTTGATGCCTGCCCCGGCGCCTCTCCTGGCGCCTGCCCTGACGCCTCCTTTGATGCCTGCCCTGGCGCCTCCCCTGGTGCCTCCCCTGACGCCTCCTTTGATGCCTGCCCTGGCGCCTCCCCTGACGCCTCCCCTGACGCCTCCTCTGATGCCTCCTTTGATGCCTGCCCTGGCGCCTGCCCTGGCGCCTCCTCCTGGTTGCATGGCAGTTGTGGCTCCCCCATGGGTCGGCTGTTCTCCTCTCCAGCTGATTGGAGCTTCAGTGGGACTTCTTCTCTGCCCTGCTCCTCTCGTTTATCTTTCTCTTCATCCACAGATTTCACGTTCTCTGAAGCGCTGGGACTTGCAGATCTATCCTGGTCGTGCTCATCGGAGTTCTCCTCGAAAACTCTATCCTTCTCCTCCGGGATGTCGTCCACACTGGGCACCTCCATGCAGGACTCGTTGGGCAGCACTGGGGAGCCCTCCACCTGGATCATGGAGACCACCTGCTTCATCCTCCTCCTCCTCTGAGACTCCTCCTCCTCCTCCTCCTCCTCCTCCTCCTCCTCCTCCTCCTCAATGGCCTGGCCTGCTGGCTCCACCTCTTCCTGGGCTCCTCCGTACTCCTCGGCCCAGTCGATGGAGGGGTTTTCTCCGAGCAGGTGCAGGCTGGGGTCGCTGTTGCCGAGGACGATGCTGTCCCTGTAGAGATTGTGTCTCCTCTGGACCGCCACCTCCTTCACAGCTGCAGAACAAGAGGTCAAAATGTGTGTCATTGTGATCATTGGTGGTCTCAAAAACATATATACAAATACTTCTTTCCTGAAAACACAACATTGAATAATTCTGCAATCCTCCACCTCAGGTCTTTTGGGGCGAGGAGACAATTCCTCTTATAGTTTCACATCTGCGATTTTGAGTGTTCAACAGTATTGCAATAGTGCATGTGTAATACAGTGTTTGTCCACCACTAGTTAGTCAAAACTGCTGGACCAACTGAAAGTCTGCCCAAAGATTGTAGGTCAACCCTTCGAAGCACTCATCAGACAGGAAGGAGGACGAGGAGAACACTGACCCATAATGATGTTCTTCATGACCGAATGCAGCACCACTTCTTCAAAGATGTTCTCCACCAGAATGAAACGAGAGAAGTCCTCGAAGATCAGCTCTCGGAAACGCGGCAGCTCCTGGTGTTCACAACAAGAATCAAAAACGTTCAACATCTTATTCTATATGAACATCCTCCATTACCCCATGACTTTTAAAGATGTATAGAAGGATAGATACACTTTATATTATCCCAAATTGGGAATTGATTGTGTAAGAGCAGCAGCAGGTTATCAAGCATAGAGTATCTGTATGATACTCAATTTAAAGGTCCCATTTCATGGCCATTTCCACTGATCATAATTCCATTGTTGAGGTCTACTAGAATAGATTTATATTGTGCAATTTTCCAAAATCACTTTGGTTTCTCATACAGCATCTCTGTAAACTACGTGTATTCACTGAATTTCACTCTCTGCCTTTAACGGCTCGTTGTAGCTCCAATAGCTCCAGCCCCCACCCTCCCTGTGACGTTGTGAATCGCACTGAGCTCCGTGGAGGTGTGGTTTCCTTGTTTAGCGATACACAGCGAAACACAGCGAAACTTACCCTGAGCACACACAAAGTCACAGCCGAAGTAAAAACAATAAGTGTGGCTTGATATTGAGTAAGAAAAAGGTTGATAAATGCTGTGAGAATGGGTCTGCAGAGAGAATTTCGCCGCGATCCCAACTGTCTGTTATCAGCCTGTAGCCAGGGGGGAGAGATCAGCAGAGCTGCCTGCACTGAGTGTGTGTGTGAGGAAGTCAGTGGATTGGTCAATTTGGACCAATCAACGGGGGCTTAACGTAGCGGCTCCACGGATTGGTCCATTTGAATCTATGGACAGTGACGTATCTCCAACGAGGCGTTTTTTGGGTTTTGTGTTAGAGTTATACTCGCTACAGGGTGTACTTTGAGGGTTT
>NW_011346648.1:2902-4110 GCF_000735185.1 Notothenia coriiceps | reverse complement strand
AGATAGAAACAAAAAAGACACAGAGAGAGAGAGAGCCTCTGGCCTGTTCTAGTTCTTCTTGTTTTTGAGTGGTTTAATGGCTGCTGCAAAACACACACACACACACACACACACACACACACACACACACACACACACACACACACACACACACACGACGAAATGGGTGGAGGTCAACGCCCTGGTGGGCAGATAAGAGCCAGGCTTATCTGAATCACACAACCATTTATTACGCTGACACACACACAAACATGTATAAAAGGAAAAGAGTGGGAGTGGGAGGAAGAAGGAGGAAGGAGGGAATTCTGGGAGGACAGATTGAATATGGCAGAGGAGAGTGGGGGGAGGGAAGTGAAAGTGATTTGCAGAAGGGGAAGCGAGTGATGATGAATGACGAGAGGAGAGGAGTGAGGGGTCGTGGAGGTTGGGAGGTAATGAGGCGGGAATGAGGCTGATCTCATTCCAGGATGTAAGGAATAGTGCGGGGGGTCAGGGGGTGAGAGACGTCTCTTACCTCCTGAGACAGGTAGGGGAGGACTTGTGCGCAGATCCCGTTCAATCTCTTCACTATCTCAGCCTGAGGAGAAAGAGAGAGATATTTCAGTTAAAAGGATCATCCCAGTGAACAAAAACACATTTCTGACCCGTCCGTACTCAGGACTTCATTCCATTGACTGTTTTACACTGAACCGCATCAACAGTAATCTGGTCCTTTGCATTCATCTGCTTTGCAATGTGGTGTACCCTAACCCTACTAGTACACCACATTGTTATGTTTACATTCGTGCATATTTATCGTTGTTATAACTGTGTAGAAATGTGTCAGTAGGTCAGTCAGTTAGTGTTTTTTAACATATTGTGTTTATATTGTGTACTCTGTAGATACTGAAGATTAATAGATCTTTCTGTTATTAATATGTTTATATTTACTGCTGTTTCTTTTATTCATTTTTTATGTATTTTTGAAATGCTGTTGCGACAAAAAATCTGGGATCAGTAGAGTATATTTAGTCTAATGTTTTAATTTAGTCTACACTTCAGGTGTTTCTCAATCTCGAGTAAAGCTGCTCCAGAGCCACCATTTCAAGCACACTACGTCATCGAGTGCCGCCGAAGGACTGTTCCAATGTCCAACATACTTGGAATTCTACCGAGCCCGGCGAACTTCGTCGCGAGAAATTTCGAGGCTGCACATGTGTAGACTCCAC
>NW_011346648.1:0-2880 GCF_000735185.1 Notothenia coriiceps | reverse complement strand
TTAAAATCCCCACAATGCTTTGCGCAATGTAAGGCAGGGCCTCTCATATGACGCACACCTGCACACTTGCTAGCCTGTTCCACTCTACGTTTTCCGAATGCCAGGAAGGATTCTTGCCTCGCTTCTGAAGGAAGTGACTCGGAAGACATGTGCTACCAAGCAAGCATACTCGACATTGAGTAAAGGTTGCTTAGAGATTCGGGGTGTTTCTCAAACAGCAGTTAATGGTGTATTTGCTGGAGACTATTTTCGGATGCAGATGAATTTGGTGCTTAAGTTAGAAGGGTGAACATAAATACGTAAACTATGATGTTTCACAGCTTCGTCAGACAGAGAGAAAAGCATGTTAGATTTTTTTTTTGCCTTTCACGCGTTCCCTCACGACTGACTGAGTGAGTAATAGAAGCACAGAGCGTTCTGTAAACACAGTGAAGTGAAAGAGGAATAATATGAGAAGGGTTCCCACACCTTCTTAAACATCTGCCTCAAGGACTTTTCAGGCGAAATGCCCTCACATTTCAGGAACCAAAGCGTCATTGTTTGATACACGGATCAAGGTTAATTACAGATACAACACTGATCATTCTTTATAATGAGAGCTTGCGGGCTTTACAGAAGCTCACAGACAACAATTAAAAAGAGAGAGAGGCTTGAACGTGTGAATACTTCTCAGTTCTGCTGCATTACAGTGAAGGCAGACTAAAACCTCAAACATATATATATATATATATGTATATATAGAATGCACTTTCAATGACCGATGTGCGTTTGTTTGAGGGGTTTCCCCCCTTCGAATTTGCTAACTGTCAAGGACCTGTGGTAAATATGAAGGTCAGTTATGTTGTTTTTATTTTTAAGGCTTTCCCAAACACAAGACATCCAGCACAGTCTCAACTTCTCACTATTTGTTTCTGGATGTCGGTCACTAGCATCTCTTCCTGATGTCGTTAAAGTCGGGGGCTTTTACTGTGTGCCGTCTGGGAAGTCCCTCGACCTCGTCATGGCAAGATTTAACGACTCCATAATTCCCTAACCTGACACAATGACGACCGTAACCGAATAAAAAATAATAATAATTAGTCCACAGGTTTTTTTTGCATGAGCCGACCGAGACTCAGGAATATGTTGGTGAGAACAGACTGGGCTATATTTGTTAGATTTATTTCGCACGATTATCACTAGACAGCGTGAAGCTCGTTAGGTAGCAGCAAAGGTGGGAAACCCCCTCAAATGACGGATATTTTTAGGTCTTTTCCAACACACGTTTGCATTCAGCCTCATGTGAAAGTGTTCATTACTCTGTTATTTAGGCGCTGTTGGAGCAAGTGATAATTTGTTTAGGTGTGACACAGAGGCACATGAGGGTGACGTTTTATGTGCTGAATGAAAAAAAGCCCACCCACTCTTATCTTACCAAGGTGGTGTTTAAAACCCTAATCATGTTTGGCATCCAAATATACTTTAATAAACACATTTTAAAGTACTTATGCAGAACAGCCCATTCAATTATTGTATTATAATTAGAAATGCATTCATTTGTCCATCATTTTCAAGTTGCACTTATCATGCTGCTTTGTGGCTTGATCATATTACTATTATTATAATGATTTAATTGAATTTAAAATCTGCAAAGTATCTAGTAAGTAAAGCTGTTAAATGAATGTAGTGGAGTAAAAAGAAAAATGGTTGCTTCCAAATTGTAGTGGAGAAGAAGCATAACATGGAAATAGTGAGGTAAAGAAGTATCGCAATCTTTTAAATTAAGTTCAGTACTTGAGGAAATGTATTTAGTAGCTTTCCACCACTAAAAATAGCACACTAACCTGCTACATACTTAATGTGTATGTACAGCATACTGCCAACAAAATGAACTACTATGTATGATCTGTATGACTTATTATAATACTGACATTTTAAAAAGGAACCTCTTATATTCCGTTATATCCTCGAAAAAAAGCGTAGGACATTTCGAGTCATTGGAACTGCCAACATAATTGGTATTTAAATGGTTACTGGAGCCCGTGAAAACGTATTATACTTAATAAAAGGAACAATACTATCACACATTTTGACATTCGGTCTCAGCAGAATGCAATGCATTGTGGGGCAGTTGAGTATAGAGTAAGCTCACGGCTTAGTAAACAATCTGGGACTTTCTTGTGTACAAATGATCCACATACATACAAATAAATACATGACATACTACATTCAATTTGATGTTATACTTTGTATGAAAAGTGCGCCATTATAATATATTTTTTTAAAACAGGCCAAAACTCTGCAGATCAGGGGCCGTATTCACAAAGGATCTTAGGGCTAAAAGTAGCTCCTAACTGGCGAATTCAGGAGAAACTCCTAAACATAATGGGCGTGTCAGTCTTAAATTTAGGACTCCTAATTTTATTCACTAAGAGCAATTCACAAAGTATTTTAGGCCTAAAAGTAGCACCTAAGTTTAGGAGAGCTTAAAAGTCCTCGAGAGGACTCCTAACTCAGTAAGACCTATTCACAAAGAATCTGAAAATGGCTGCGAGACGAAATGTTTTGGAGACAATGGAAGACTGTGAATTGATCAAGAGATATAGGCTAAATCGTGAGGGTATCAAACTTGTTGTGGAATTAGTGCGGGATGCAATAACATCCCCGACTAACAGGAATAACCCGATTAGTCCGGAAATAAAATGTTTGGCAACACTACGATATTTAGCAACAGGGAAAATGCAACTTTGCAATGCCGACGATTTAGGAATATCGCAACCATCAGTCAGCCGTGCCATAAACCAAACCATCAATGCGCTCTCTAGACCACATATCATCCAACAGTTTATCCGGTTTCCTTTGGACAATCAACAACTACACAGGATCAAAGCCAACTTCATG
>NW_011346647.1:0-2508 GCF_000735185.1 Notothenia coriiceps | reverse complement strand
TATCGTCTATTCCTTGACCTCTGAGTGAAACGTCATGGGGTTAAGGAATAGTTGATAGGAGAATTCAAAAGGATTTAGGAGAAGAGACTGAGGTACTTTGGACAATCCAACTGTAAACTCATCTAGAGACTCTGCATCTGATGCTGTTGCTTTATGCTTTATGAACGTGGACAACAGAGAAACATATTCTTCACGACGAAAGTTGGAATTGAAATAAAAAAGGAAAGTGAAACTTACATTATACATTATTTCAGATATATTTAGAACAGGGGTGTCGAGCTATTTGTTTAAGCACCGGATTGGCAAAACAGGAGAGTCTGTAAACCAGTGTGCTTTGATCTATGAATTAATGTCTGTGACTTTCAGAGTACCTGCTGCCCGCAGCTGTTTGAAAGGGAAACACACACACACACACACACACACACACAGAGCGGAGCTGAGCAGAGCACAAACAGACTCACATCATGCACCCTGGTGACCGGACATCTCCTTCATAAAACTAATAAAAGGGGGAGTGGTGTGTGTGTGTGTGTGTGTGTGTGTGTGTGTGTGTGTGTGTGTGTGTGTGTGTGTGTGTGTGTGTGCGTGTGTGCGTGCGTGCGTGCGTGCGTGCGTGCGTGCGTGCGTGCGTGCGTGCGTGCGTGTGTGTGTGTGTGTGTGTGTGTGTGTGTGTGTGGGGCGGACTGGCCATCTGTAGAATCTGGAGAATCACAGAACGGCCGGCTCGGTTCGCTGACGGCCGGCACCGCCCTTAAATTTTTATGTTTTTAAACGGCATCATTGAAGTTGTGCTGACAGGCGACAGAGGTCCACCGTTTCCCCACGTAAACATAACCGACACTTCGCACGAGAAAGATACTAACCCGTTATCCCAACTCCTTTTTTTTCATGTCCCTTTAGGGGTTCCGCACGTCCTTTGTCTTATTGTAGATAAAATCTTCCAAAAAGGCGCAGGTGACTTTCTTCTGAGTAAAAAAAAGATATGTTTGTTTTAATGAATGTCACAATATTGTTCATTAAGTATATTGTCATCCACATGTTTATGAAATTTTCTTATTAACCGAGGGGGGGGCTGCAGGTCGGGGGGTGCTGTAAACATTTGGTGTTTTATAACCGTTAGAAAACATACTAGATATGCAATCTGTCCAATCCATATGATCCAGAGTCCCCTCAATCTTCCAAATTGACCCAAAATGTATCAAAATCCATCCACAGAGAGTTCAAATATGGTAACTTTCTGGGTAAAACTGCGATCGTTGGACCTGAAAATATCAGAAATGGATTCAGCATCATCAATAACCCCCAAAACCACTCCTAAATGTTTCCAATCGGCCAAACCATTGTTTAGCTCTTGTCTGCAAATGCTAATTAATGTCAAAGGTTGCAAAAACAAACACAAGAATGTGTCATAAGAAGATTAAATTAGATATATAAACATAAAACAATGATTTAAAAGGGCCGATGAAGTTAAAAAATATATTTCTTTGAAGATGAGAGGAAGTAAAATAATGTTTTAGACAAAACTAAAGTGGCCCGAGTACAGATCCCTGTGGGACGCCACATATTATTTAATATTATTTATCTATCCATCTATTTGCAGCCATGAGGATCTAATCTGTCCTCCAATGATGCTGCACGTAAAGATGATGTCATTGTGTTAAAGAAACACCTGCTGCTCCATCAGATCCGTCCAATCAGGGCTCAACAAATGTTTTAACAATCCAGTGATTTTTAAAGTGTGTTTCTCTCTAATCTGCTGCTTTCATCTGTTTTATATTAAAGTGAATATCTGTGGACATTCAAACACATCACTGTGGACTCTGAGACTCTGGGATGGGCCTTTAAAATATAAACTGATTATTCTAGAAAGACACAAATAGATTTTTTGAAACGCTTTGAAACATGCAGAAAAACTATAAATGTAAGCAAATATATTAAAAAGAGATGCAAAATGACAACAAAATCTAATAATGAATAAAAATGTATGCAAAACTACAAAACAATATGTAAAATTACTACATATTGAGGAGATAATTGCGAAAAATAGATTAAAGATGAATTCATGAAGCAAGGTTCAGGTTAAATTAAAATAACAAATGATGATGTGAAGAATCTTGATGAATAACCGTAATAACGTTAAACTCATAAATCACTATTTCCCTCATATTTAAAGCTGTGAGTTTCCTGCAGACTGGGCTGCACGCTGAAGCATGTAGAGTGTGTGTGTGTGTGTGTGTGTGTGTGTGTGTGTGTGTGTGTGTGTGTGTGTGTGTGTGTGTGTGTGTGTGTGTGTGTGTGTGTGTGTGTGTGTGTGTGTTTGCTCCCCCCTCAGAGACAAATGCTGCGTTCAGGCGCCGCGTGTCGAGCAGGAAGTAATGAGTTCCTGTCGGTTCAGCGTGTCACACGGCAAAATTAAATTTAATGTTCCAGCGCTGCATACATCAATAAATCACAGACACACACACACACACACACACACACACACACACACACACACACACACACACA
>NW_011346646.1:1316-3539 GCF_000735185.1 Notothenia coriiceps | reverse complement strand
CTCATGATAACCTCATATGTTTTAAGTTAGGATCATACCTGTGTTTAGTCTAGAAAAAGGTAAATGTGTGCATTTTATTATAAAGTTGTGTATATTTACAGACTGTTGCAAAAATAATAATAAGACAATTAAAGATGTTTGGAGTCTTATTTTAGTTATTATTTTTTGTCTAAGAGATGCTGATTTGAAACCGTTGTTACATACAGTTGCGGCATTTCCTGTTTCTGCCGGAGAGAGGGGAGTTTGTCCCAAAGCTTGCTGCTGCATTTACTCCTTCCATCTGACAGGAGGGAGCCTCGTTGAGCTGCGAGTGTCACTCCACGGAGTTCACTCTGTCTCGGAGGGGGAGTGTGTACACTGTAAGCCCGGATAAGTTGAATCTACTTAAAACAATTGAGGAAAGTGGTTGCCTTTAAAAATTT
This sequence comes from Notothenia coriiceps, assembly GCF_000735185.1. NCBI lineage: Eukaryota > Metazoa > Chordata > Actinopteri > Perciformes > Nototheniidae > Notothenia > Notothenia coriiceps. The sequence continues at coordinate 3,117 of NW_011346646.1, read as the reverse complement.
AAGTAAAGCATTATGAAAACTTGAGTCAATTAAACTTAAATTAATCAAGGACTTGAATTGTTATTTGAAGTACAATCCACTTCATGTCAAGTTCATTTTACTTACATTTTTAAGTCAACCACTTTCTATTTTTTTAAGTAACGCATTAGGAAAACTTAAGTGAATTTAACTTAAATTATTCAAGGACTGGAATTGTTATTTGAAGTACAATGCACTTCATGTTAAAATATTGTGTAATATCAATTGCTTTGCCCAATTATTTAACTTAGAATTCTTTGTTGAAAGTGGTTACATTTCGTACTTATATTTTTTATTCCGTCAACTACAAAAAATAAGTTTGACCTTTTATTAAAACTTGAGTGCACTTCATGGATACAATCAAATTGAGCTTCCTATAAAACTGTGGCAAACATACCATACATTTTCCTTAGAACATTTTTCACATGAAAGTAGGGTGTAGGGCAGGGTTTGGGATTGGGCCTCTGTATTTCAGCAGGCCATCATATTACTCTACAACTGGAACTTCCTCGGCTCACAGAGCAGACTCTCAGTAATCCAGTGTCCTACCTGTTCCCCACACAGCAGAAGTCAGACCTTATGAAAGCACTAGATGTCCGTTTTGTGGCGGCGGTGTGTTTGAAGCTGACAGGCTGCGTGTGAGGTTAAGATAGCAGAGCAGAGGCCGTATGATTTTATTTATGGTGACTGTTGGCTGTGCAGGTCTCCAGCTCCAACAGTTTTCACTGCTTATTAGTGTCAAAGAGGAGGAGAGGAGGAGAGAGGAGGGAGTTAGACGGGGGAGGGGGAGGAGAGTATTTCTGCATGCTATTTTTTTTACTCCTCTGTCATCCCGTAACTGTATCTGTGTTAACCGTAACCGATGGTATGTCTTTGCACATGCTTTGATTTTACTGCAAAAGATTAAAACAAGCTCCGCCTGAGATATTACATTTTTGTGTGTTTGTAAAATAAATGTAAGTTGATCCTCAGCTAACTCTAAGTATAATTATAATAACATTAACACTTTGCAGATGTTTATCTTAATGGGTTTCTTTTTATATATCGGTGAAAACATGATTTCATTTAAGGGCAGATTAAAAAAAAACTAAAAAAACAAATAATGTACTTTGTTAGTTTTTAGAGATTTTTAGCTATAACATACAAACTGAAAACAATCTTAAAATGCGTTGGGTTAACAATACATTATGTTTTATCCTCAATATACAATATTATTCAACTTTAAAGCCAATCCATTTCATCCCATTGCATATCTAGTCTTTTCTTCATAAATAATCCAGTTATAATCACATTATTGAATCTATACTTTCACCTGCAATTACACAATGTTCACTCCAGTTTACTTCAGATTAAACTGCATATATGGTTATAGTTATTAAAGGAACTTTAAATCCACAGTCCTTCCCTCTGTCTGCCGCCTGATTATTAAACACTAACAGTTTTATTTTGCAGCTTTTAAAGATGAGATAAACATTACACAAAGGCTCTTGGTGAAGCCAGCTGTTGTGTTTGCTTTTGTTAAATATAAACCTCTGAGTGCATTGTATTTACTATTGATTCTCATTTTAATCATTGGTAATAATGAAGCCTAAACACAAACTGAATATTTTTTCCAACAATTCGATTAATAATTTTCTTCCTCTTTAAAGGTGGGGTAGGTAAGTTTGAGAAACCGGCTCGAGATACACTTGTGGTTATATTCCATGGAATGCTCTTAACATCCCGATAGCAATGAATATCTGAAGTGCTTTGATAAAAAAATTCATCTGTGGAACCATTAAAA
>NW_011346646.1:0-1291 GCF_000735185.1 Notothenia coriiceps | reverse complement strand
GATAGGCACGACCATACTCATCTGAGCCGGCCCCAGGCTAAAGTAAACTGGATGGCGCTACCTGCCTGTCAGCCTTCCATCTGTGCACAAACTTATCTCGTGCCCTCATTGGTCATGTGCGCGTTCGTGTGTGTTGGAGGAGGGGCTCTGTGAGGAAGCGGCGGGTTTTCTCCGGTTGTGTATTTTCAAATTCTAGCGATCTCGAGCTGGTTTCTCCAAAATTACCCACCTCCTTTAATTCCCCCTGCTGTCTCGTTGTAAATCAATACACTAACTTTCAATTAAACCACAATCTTTATATATAATTATGATCTGAATACTGTGTTAAATAAATGGCCTATTATAAGCCCGTAGGCATGTCCTCCTCTCTTTTCTCTCACCCTCCGTATTAAAGCCCTACATGGCGTTATGGCTGCAGGTAATGGATGATAGTTTAAAGTTCATTAGATGTGTTAGCTCATATTTAGGGGGATGTGGGCCGCGGGCTAAGAAATACATTTCATTTCATAGCTCATTAACCTAATGGTGGCTGTATTCTGCTCTCTGTCTCTCTCTCTCCGGCTCAGCTGAGGATTTAATGTCCTCTGTTTGTTCTAAAGGTGATCTGCAGCTCAGGTAAACGTAACAAAGTAATGCATTTTGATTTGTGGTTATGTTGTAGCGTCACACATGTCTGAGCATGTGTATCTAATGAATTGTGGTGTTATGCAAACCTTTCTACCCTTTGATGTAGAACAATGAAAGAAAAAAAGATAACATCATTTTTAAATAACGTGTGTTTGTTAAAGTTTTTAGTGATCTGATGTGTTTAGATGTATAATAAGGACATTTAAAGTTGCCCTGTTTTGCTAATTGTAAGATTCATAGTTGCATTTTGTGTCTCTACTGGGACATGTCTCCTTGCTTTAATGTTCAAAAAGCTCTTTATTGTTCTCATACTGCCTGTGCTGCAGCACCTCTTTTCACCCTCTGTCTGAAACCACAGCCCATGTCTGCTCTGATTGGTTAGCTGGCCGGCTCTGTTGTGATTGGTCAACCACTTAGACATGTTCCGCCCCTTAGCCTATCACGTACAATGTGTTGGAGCGCTAGCCAATAGAAGTGCGAGTGTTACTTAGTGATGTTTCAGGTGTGTGGGAGACAGACTCCCTCTTGAGTGAACTTTGGGATTTCAGCCTTTGCAGACCATTGACATGCACAAAAACCTATATAACACAATACACGAAAGAGACAACTAAAAAAGCATAACAGGGCTTCATTAAGTGACTTATAACTTCTGCCCCAAAGCCTT
>NW_011346645.1:0-1804 GCF_000735185.1 Notothenia coriiceps | reverse complement strand
TTTATAATGATTGATCATGAAAGTGTTCTCAAAGCTGGTAAAGGTGCAGCTAGTTTGAATGACTTTGTATACTGCAGGGTAGCTTGTGGATTTACTCCAGGTGGAACTAAAGTCTGATTTAACACTTGATTATATTTCACATCATTCATCCACATCTGTAAAGTAACTAAAGGTATTAAATACATGTAGTGGAGTAAAAGTACATATCATAAAATGGAAATATGAGTAAATGTACTGTTAGAAACACCTCACTCGTCCCCGGCTTGAGCTTCAATCTCAGGATCCATGTATCTGTGATCCTCTCCAGAATGGAAGTAGTCATCACATACAGAGCATCAACTAGTTCCTGAACAGTGTCCTTCACATGCTGATATCCAAGAGAGGGAGTTCCACAGTCACAAGATGGAGGAATAGAAAGCAGTATTCAATGTTTACTTCAGATTAGCTCCACGTCAGAAATGATCATGCTTGTCATATGTCTCTCTCCATAGAGGCTGAATCATCATGTTAATCACATAGCTATCATATGCCTCAAACAGTCCTGATGCTCTTCTAGGTCATCACACATCCTGTCATGTTCACAGCTACAGTTGATACCTTTGTTATCATGGTACTCTCACACTGGAAGAGGACATTCATGATTTTCCCACCATGTACTTATTGACCTCTTCCCTCCTCTGTCTGCAGGTTCTCTCCGTGTGTTTTGGGGAGTTTCCGCCCAGATGTCGGAGGTGGAGGAGCTGCGTCCCGTCCCCCGGGAGAGGGCCATCTTGGAAAGTTTCTTCACGCAGCTCGGCATGTTCTCCTTCGACCGGGCCAAGGACTACGTGGAGAAGGAGAAGGACAGCAGCAGCCGCAGCGGGGGGGCCGTCTGGGCCTCGCTGCTGGGAGCTCTGGGACACCTGGCAGCAGCTGAGAAGGCCTACCACAACATGACATTCCTGGGTCAGAAAATGGGTAAAACATGGGGAATAATGTCAAATATAATCACAGGAAGTGCTGGAACTGGAAACTACCCATAGCAACGGTTGGCAATAGTAACAATGGTATCATCTTAAAGAAATAAGATTATTACATAAGTGTAATGTAGTACTATACTTAAATACTATTATGAGGTACTTGTATTCACTTTAACCACAATTCAAAGGTAAATATTGTATTTTCTCCTGCCCTACATTTACATGACAGTAGTACATAAAGTATACACGATGTGCTCCACATTGGTTAATCAGAACATTAAAAATACTCTTATATATATTTGTTAGTAATTAAAAATCAATAGACCAAATCAAGTTATTTAATATGAAACAGTAAAAATAGCCTTTGTACACCTTGAGCACTTCCTTGAGTACAGTTAGCTGATAATATATAATGACATTTCTCAACATTTCAGAGACAAATGTTTTTTCTTTTTTCTACACTACATTTATTTAACATTCATAGTAACCTTTTACACATAAAACACATGGTATGCTGATATGATGCTGTACTTGACGTCAAATCGTCCCAGCATTTGACAGATTGTGTACTTTGGGTACCAACAGTTAAAATACTGTTGGATTACTAACAGGATCAAATACATAAGATATCATTTATTGTATTCTTTTTAGGTGAAATTAAGTTGAATCCTTGTAAAGTTCCTTACCTCCAACATGTGCGTTTCAGGTGACAGAATGCTAACACCAGGTGGCGCTGTAGCTCATGAATCCTGGAAGAAATCCATTTCCTCTCCTGCAGCAGACACTGATTTCTTCCTCCTCCTCTTCCTCACTTTTTATATAGGATTTTATATTATATTATATAT
>NW_011346644.1:0-296 GCF_000735185.1 Notothenia coriiceps | reverse complement strand
AAAGGGTGATTTGTAAAATATGCATAAAGAAAAGGTTTCTGTTTCAAATGGGTGTTGAGAGGTATCCATAGATCTCTTCATTTTGCTCTCAAAGTGCACCAGATTGATGCTTTTAACTTCAATATTTAAAAATGAATCTTCCCGGGGGAGCTTGCCCCCGGACCCCCCTATGTGAGGTCCACACACCACCTATAAAAATAGCGCTTTACCCCTGCTTACACCTATATGCCTCGAGCCTTCATTGTAACTGTCACACTGTGTATTTGCGTGGGGAGTGTTGCAGTAGAAAATTCCAC
>NW_011346643.1:20295-33243 GCF_000735185.1 Notothenia coriiceps | reverse complement strand
CAACATTTGATACATTACATACATTCAGACGGATGCCCTTGGATCCTCTGTTCTCAGTCCGAGTCGCCAGCCTGTGTAAGCAGGCCACAACACTAATAGGACGCTGCACTGGTATGATGATTTACCTGCTAAAGACCTGACATTTAATAAAGCCAGTTTGAGTGTGTTTGACATACCACCACTCTGACTGTTAACGATAGACCGTGGAGCATGTGGAATCACTACAACATTTGATACATTACATACATTCAGACGGATGCCCTTGGATCCTCTGTTCTCAGTCCGAGTCGCCAGCCTGTGTAAGCAGGCCACAATACTAATAGGACGTTGCACTGGTATAGAAGCCTCTGGTTGCTGGGTGGCGCCAGAGAGCGAGACGGCAGGCGTGGAAACAGTGGTCTTTGATGACACCGCCGGAGAGGGGTGTGTCAACGTGGCTGTAGGTTTGTTATTAAACACTGCTTACCATTCATAGTATGCATAAAACCATGAAAGGATGTGTTATATAAAGACATCTTTAATGTTGTAATTATCATGTTCTTTATCATTCATTTTTACACACCAGAATTATGATTATTTATAGTTGCTAAATACTGTACATTTAAATAAATGTATAAAAGGTAAATGTACATTAAAGTGTGATATATAACGTTCAAGATTTTTTATATATGCTGCCGATTAACAAAAAAAGAAAATAGGGAGGTTAAGACGTGAAGTTTTATATTGGTTACACATATATATATATATATTTTTTTTTTTTGAATGAAAGCTTTTTATTGTAATATTGCAATGACAATAACCTGGAAAACAAACCACTGCTTATGTTTAATTATTATTATTTTATTTCAGTCAATGAAAACCTGTAAGTCACAGACGTATTGCTTAAAGGTGCATAGTAATATATGTTTGCAATTACTTTGTAATTATTTATTATCGGTCTTATTATATTAATTTAAGACAAAAGACACAATGCATAAGAGAATCAAAGGTCCCACTGTTAGGAAAAGCCTAGAAATGCAAAAATTCATTCTACAAGATAAAGTTAAATCTTTCTTTACATGTAATTACCTCAACCCCCCACTTACAAGACATTGCTGGAAATAAAATATTTCAGATCCCTGCATTTTAACATTTTGTATTGCTAAAAACAGTTGACAGAATTCACTTCTTTAATGCCTGACGAATCAAATCCTTTCAATCACAATTCATATTATCATATTTCTCCCAGAGTGCTTTAGGTGGTCGACAGTCTCTAATAACCACAAAAGCCTCTGAAAATAATGTGTCCATAATAATTGCTACAGACTCCCCTTTAGAGCACTTTCTGGGCGTTTCAGACTCTGGTTCTGCAATTCAGGGCCATTCTTACCTATTCCTGTCTATAATGTGTGGTTTGGTTTGTGTGATTTATTGTCTTGTGTTACGGTTAAGCTTTGTTGTCTAAAAGCAGAACCAAGTAGCACTCAGGGACAAATTAAGGGCATACAATTACAATGACAATGGTGCTGGTTTGAACCCTTGACGTCATTGGTTCTTTTATTTTTGGATAGTATTTTAGAGGAAAAAAACTATTTATACTGATAAATAAATAAGAACAGTTTATTTATCATATTTAGTTTGCAGTTATTTGAATATTTCCTATTTAAAAGCAATAACTAATTATATATTATTTTATTTCATCCTATATGATGTAATGTTTTAAATGTGGGGGACTCTTAGTATTGGTTTTATATACAATGTTGTAATTATAATATTTGATTCCATCATTATTTTGTGATTTCCTAAGCAAGAAATGGCTGATGAATTGTAGCTGTCGAGCTAAATGTAGGACAGCTAACGACTGTTTATTGCCCCTGTTAGATAAATGCAAAATGGTATACTCAGAACTGGTAATCTAAGTAGAATTTGTGTATCCCCAATGGAGACATTTGAAGAAAAATAAAACTCCCTCTGGAGGGAACACAGGGATTTTAGCCTTTGCAGACCATTAACATGCGCACAAACCTATAGAACACACTGGGAGGGAAACACCAAAAAGCATAGGGCCTTTTTAAAACGTGTGTGTCTGCATCGAGGTGTTTAAATGGGTTGCTAGGCAGCTTAGTGTAACTGATATGGTCATTTACAGTGATCTAAAGCTTTTGTGGGATCAGATCTCTGTTTAAAATAATAATGATATTGGGCAAAAGAAAAACAAAGAAAAAGAGTAAATGAGGAAGCCTTGGGGAAGAAGGAGTCTACTGACTGGAGGAGATAAACAGTTTCAAACATGATGACTGAATGTGAAACAATTATAGCAGAGATTTGGGGCGAGTGGTGGAGGGTGATCCTATTAGGGCTTTCAGGAGCAACATGTCATATATTCTACAGTGACAGTGACACCAGATGTCATTTTAATTGACACTATAGGAGAGGAGGGGAGAGAGGGAGAGGGGACCAGAGCTCCAGTCCTACTTCCCCCAGGGCCATCTTAATTGGTAAAGTTAGGAATATAAGCTATGAAATATTTAATGTATAAAAGTAGAATATATTCTCCAGTCTATGCTGGGAGCACTTCAACTGAACAGGAGCTCTTCCACAGCAGTGCACCTTGCAGGAAAAGCTGGTAAATAATTTTGTTTGCATTGTGGTGAAAAAGATACCTCTCTGCATTAAATAACCCTAATGATACTGGGCTGACTTTCATGTATCTAGACATCTTAAAATGACAATGCATTTCCAAAATGTTTCTTTAGTGAAAGATAAGAGAGAGAGTTAGCATGGATAGCAGAGGAATCAGAAATCAACTTATACTCTTATACTTTTTAAAACTCTTAATGAAATGAAAATATATTCAATTCTAATTTTAAAACATAACTATAATGTCATTCGTGTCAACCCTTCAGCGATGGGGTCAGGAAGGGACCTGACGCTCATCTGTGATTTTTTTGTTTGAAAATCAATCTTGACAAACAAACAGTGGACAATATAAATGTAGATACAGAGGATAGTTTATATGATAATTAATATGTAATGTGAGTCAGGTCATTAATATATTATGCTTAAGCTTTTGTAAAACAACAAGAAATATTAGAGTTTATATTAGGGTTGCAAAAGTTAACACAAGTAATTAAAATAAATCCCCCCGTAAAAGAAACCCCGGTAATGATGTGAACAAATGGAGAAGGAAACATTTATTTTGAAGGGCAAGTTCAGTTATAAAGCCCTGCCAGGTGGTTTTTTCGGACAAGATCAAGATAATATGTATGTACTGTCAATGGGATTTCAGTTACCACCAGAGAACGTCAAGTTTAAAATATCACTTGCTGGCCAAGCATAGTGCTGATCACAGAGACCCCCCCCCCTATAACTTATAATAAATATATAATATAACTTATAATAAACATACTTTATAAAATATTGTGTCCACTCACAATAACTTGTAAAATATCCCATTCAGGTACATTTAGAATAGATAAAAAAACAGGCAAATTATTTGCAATGAATCGCAATTCAATTTTTTTGATCGATTAGCCTAGGTTATATGCATAAAATAGCGAGACGCCATGGTTGTTAATAGTAACATGACTGGTTGCTCGATATACATTTTTTGAGCTCAGCTGGAAGAGAATCCAGTACTTTATGGCCGTAAATGAGACAAAGTCTTTCTTTGGGTACACCTTGAGGTTCAACCCATTTGCTTATTCGTACATATAACAATATAAAACACTCATTATTGTTTTAAGTAGCTAAACTAAAATACACTATGTGTGGTGTAGTGCAGTAAAAGGTATTCACATCTGAGATACAATAAGTATAAAGTAGCAGGAAATTGAAATACTGTTTAGTACCTTTACTGAAAGTAAATGTAGGCTCCATAGTTATGTACCTTTTCTGCTTTTAAATAAGACATAGTGTGTGTTTAATTTATTTGGAACAATGCTTCGTTGTTGATGTTTTCAACCAACTTGAGTTTTTCTTATATCAAATTCATCACTTTAAAAATATAAAAAATAAGTGACATTTACTGGCTATGAACTGGTTAAAACATCTTTATCCCTCCACCTCTGATCTTGTCTTTTCATCTACTTGAATACTGTTTGTATTTTTCTTCCTTTAAATTCGATTCCCTGTACGGTATGCTAATAATGCAAGTCCAACTGAAATGCTTTCCCGTGGAAAAGCAAGTGCACATTGCTGAACACTCATTTACAACTGTAACATTTTTGTAAAACATGAACTGGTTTTGACCCTGCTATGGATCATAAGCAGCATGTTTCCTCTCAGCAGGAGCTCAGAGTTACAAATAGAAACTGGGCGCAGCTGACAAGCTTTCAGCAGCGCGAGGGAAAAGAGAGAGGAAACAGGCCCGCAGCCGGCAGGCATACACAGGGAAAAGAGAGAGAAACAGGCCCGCAGCCGCCATGCGTACACAGGGAACAGAGAGAGAAACAGGCCCACAGCCGCCATGCGTACACAGGGAACAGAGAGAGAAACAGGCCCGCAGCCGGCAGGCGTACACAGGGAACAGAGAGGAAACATCCAGCAGGCAGCTAACAGATAGTGATGATTGATTGGGTTATTTGTTGAGACTACTACTAATAATAATTATTATTATTATTATAGCCATATTTAGTTGAATGTATTAGATGTGGAGGGCTCTCAGAGATAACACCACCTCTGAAGCCAGATAAGGGGGTTCAGAAGGTTAAAGATCTATAGGGCCTATAGGCAGAATGACCATAAACCCATGTCATTCCACAGAAACGTCTTTCAACTTAAAAGTTTTATTGGAGAAAGAGAAATACAATCACTAGGCCAGATGGTTTCAGATTCTATGCCAGACTTTTCAAAAAATTCAAAAAACAAGTCTTATCAATTAGCTTCACCCTAATCCTGTTTCTACTGACAGAGCATATCAATATTCTTAATTTCAACATGGTTCTAGTCATACAACATGTGTTTCAGACATAATGGTGTCAGGCTCCTGCTGTCATCCCCCCCTGCCAGTGTTTCCCACTCATTTTTACTTGACCCCCATACTCTCATACTTCCGTATATCTCAGAATATTTAATGTGGATATAAGAATAATCAGTCATATGGCTTCTTACACTGCATGGGTTACACATAAAACATTAGGGGAATATTTTCCAGACTACATCGCCATTAGATTAAAAACATTGTTAAAGGACTGAAGAAAAAGCACAATTATTGGATTTTATGACTAGCTTATTTATGGGTTCCTGATTCTTCCAATACTATAATTATTAAGTAATGCATTTGGACAGAGGATAAACAGGAATATATTTCATTCGTTAAGGTGGAATATACTTGGAGAGAAACTAAAAAAAACTTAAAAATACAACATAATGGGTCGATGCATATATAACTAATAATAGTAATATTATATCATCACTATAATATTACACAAGATTATTTTGTAATCATATCAATCTATCATATCATAGCTTTAAAGCTTTGTCTCACCAAGTATTATTTGTATAGTGTTACGTCCAAGCTCATTGGAAAAAAGGGGAGCAACACAAAACCAGACGACGTTGTACTGATGACACACTTCTTCTCTCTGGCCTTCTAGTCAGAGCTGAGCATGATACCTGACATTTCCCTGCGTTTTGTTTTTATATTTCTGTTGTAAATGTCTTGTCTTTTCTTTCATATGTTATTGTAGTGTGCTTTTATTACATGTACAGCACTTTGGCTCGACCAAAAATCGTTTTCAAATCTGTTTTATAAATAAAACTTGATTTGATTTGGTAACATTCAAGTTCTTTTAAGAAGCTCTGAGACAGTTTCTTGAATGTTGTTGTTTTTAGCCACCGGGGTCTCCGGGCTTAACAGTTAATAAAAGACTCAAATTAAACGGGATACAAGTAGCAATTATCTAATAAACAACAAACCAAGCACCTAATGGGTGCAGTTTGAACAAACAAATACATGTAACTAAAGGAGGACTCTTAAACTTAGAGCTATTTGCTATTCTAATTAAGGGGACCAAACAACAAACCAAAACCTAACTTTTAATAGCAACTAACAACATTACAGCCAAAGACAGCGCCCCTGCTCCTATACTACTAACATAAAGTTACTACAGTGTTTGTGAAATCAGTTTAAACTCTTAAAAATGGCATAGAAAAATTAAGGCATAAATATGATAAGTGAGTATAAGCTAACAGATCACACAACTAGTACCTCATACACCATGAGGACTGGGAAAATGCCCAAATACAGCTCATTTGTTTTTAACATTGTTTACGGGACAAGAGGATATCAGTGAATTCCAAGAACGTAAGAATCTCAGCTTCAAATTAGAGGCCGTTCGCACAATTACTTAGGAGCAATTATGGCTTTCATCCAATTAGCCTCTTTGGCTCTGGAAATAAATAAGTGCGTTCACTGGAGCTGTTTGCGGCAGCTGTCTGCTAATAATTACTCAGAGCATTAGTTTAGCTTTATACTTCTAAATGTGTATTTTGGTGATGTGTCCTTTGTTTGTGGTGTATGTGCTGGTCTCTCTTATTTCAGGTGGTAATTTCAGCGATTCAGGAATAAAGTGCTCAGAGTTCAGTCTATTGTGCAGCTTTAGCAGAATACCGTTTTGCGTCATGCACACCCCCCGCCAAAAAAGAGCACCGGATCATTTGAAAAAAGGCGCATTTGCGCACAGAGAGAGAGAGAAAGAGAGAGAGAGAGAGAGAGAGAGAGAGAGAGATAGAGAGAGAGAGAGAGAGAACTGGTAAAATAGCAGGGTTTCCCACACATAGACTTTACTTGGGCGGGCCGCCCAGGTATATTAATGGCCGCCAAAGTATAATTCGCGAGCTATTTAGGTTTAATTGTTTTAATCCGTCCACGAGCACCACGGCATCTGTCATCCCTCGCTCTACCCCTCGCTATCTGGGTCTGGGTCTGCTTTATGCGCTCCACACAGTAAACCTGCTGCATGTGTAGCGTGGTACAGAGTGAAGTAGCCCTCCACCAGTGTTGGGCAAGTTACTTCCAAAATGTAATATATTACATATTCCTTATTACTCTCTTTTGAAAGTAATAAGTTACATTACAATCTTACTGTCTCTGAAATGTAATGAGTTACACTACTTTAGTTACTTTTTAGTTACTTTCACCAAAATAACCGCAAAAGAATAGCTAGGTATTTTAAATGCTAAAATGTAGTTTAGTGCAGCTCATTATTCATCCAGTGAAGGGCAATGTGGTATAGCATAACAACTGTGTAGGCCCTTAAGGCTACTAACAACTTGTATTACACGGCTTAGTTGAATACTCGATTCTGATTGTAAATTCTTAACATGTGACACGTTGTTAATACAGCAGTACAGACCGCTGTCAAGGACTATAATGAAGGTTAACATATTGTAAATCAAGGCAAATATTATTTAAACCATGCTCATGGTTTGAACTGGCAAACATTGAAAGGCAAAAGTATTATTAAAACCATGTAGCCTACTATATCATCACCTTGGTCCCATCATATACGCTGGGAAGAGAATATTTACTGTGCTTGAAAACTGGATCACATCTCATGTGAGGGACTTTCTTGACCTGGGGACATTTCGCTGCAAATAAGCTCGTTGATAATAAGCTTGGGATATGAAATTTTGTAGCCATTCGTGGTTGAAGGATCTGTGCTCTTGTATGCATTATTTTGTGACCAACATTTCTCCAGGCATTTCAGAATATGGTACTATTTTCACTATTTGAAATATTTAGCCATTGTCTATTTTTATACCCAAGCTGCAAAATGACCGCCGTTACCCCACTGTACAGGCGGGAGTTGTTTGATATACCTGGCACCTGCGTGCCGCAGAGGAGGCGCGTTTAGTTGCGGGCCGACGAGACTGCTGTCCAGGGCGGCGAGTCAGGCGGGGTAAGCTAGTGTCCACAACGGAGGGTAACGTGATGGTTCCGCATCGATCCTGTTGCTACTGTCTGCAGTAGATGCAGTGTTGCTGGCGTTTAGTGATGGTTGCTTTAACCATTTCGTATAAATGATTCCACAGATCCGATGTGTGTCATGCTGTGGAAGCATTTTGAAATGAATGCCGCGCAGCGGGAGGTCACGTCACCCCTGACCAATTTGTTTGTTTGTATTTTCGCTCGTTTCCTTTTTGAAGAATGGTTGTAACGTTTCAACTTCCCGGAAGATCTTGCGCGAGCTGAAGGGTAACACACGATTTACTATCTACCCGCACATTATGTCGGTGTCGGAATGTCTCGCTATGTTAGATAGTACATTCTTAAAAATAAACACCATTTAATTTCGGGTTAAAATGTGTTGTAACTGCGGTTACTGAGCTTGTAACAGGTATTATATTACCCACATTTCATTAGTAATGAGTTCATACTTCGTTACAGCAAAGTAATTTATTACCTGTAAACCTCCGTTACTTTTTGTACGCGTTCCCCAACACTGCCCTCCATCTACACATTTTTTGAAGTCTTTTATTTGTTCTGCAAAGGCAAAATATAGTTCTTTTATCCACCAGGTTCTCACACCCCCACGTGGACTTCATCAAGTGTGTGTTTACGTTCCTCTGCACGTATTCCAACCATACTACTAGGCATGGGCGGTATCATTTTTTTCATACCGTCATACCTTGCTGACATCCTACCGTGGTATACCGGTATATGAGGGTATCCGTCCCAATTTAAGGGGTAATTCTCCAAAAAAAGTTTTTTACTTCACTATATCAACAGCCCACCAAAATATTTCATCAGCCGCCACGCGGTATGACTTGGTCGATTGAGTGAGGTGGCGTTTCGGCGGCAAAATAGATGTTTCGAACGGTCGGTATATTATATGTTCAGTGTAAAATGCAGCCCGAGCCGGTGACGCTCGCGAAGTGCCGCGACGTGCGCCAAAGTGCAAAACAAGGGCTGTATACATGACACATGTGCAAATGGACATTTGAGCTGGTACAGGACGCGTTTGTAGTATGTTCGAGTTGTTTCCATAGTGAGCTAGTTAAACAATATATCATCATACATTAACTTTTCCGGGAGTAAAATACTTGACTTATTGAATAAAGCTTTGCTATATTCACTAGCTAAGTTTTCGGCAATTATTATTCCGTGCATGTGTTAAAACCTTATTTCCATTTGATTCTTGATTACTCGCGTGAATGTTTAGCACGTAAATGGTTTCGTTTTTAAAACCGGTCCGACTCGACTACAAAACCATCAACCAGTTGCATAGGATTAAACCATGTCAACACTCACTCAACCCGTCTTAACATTCCCAAAGAAGTGCCTTCTGTCTCTCGTTGTGGCTGGATGAAGTCACTGGGCGGACGCGTAAACCCAAATAGTCCCAAACAGCGCTAGGCATTTTTGTTTTTTTACTTGTGTCGAGTTCGGAGGCGGCAAATGCTGCCGCCATCTTGCTTCAGGCTCATCTCTGTGCGGGGCTTTTTTTGGGAGCTCGAGACAATTTTTGGGAAAGACGGACTGCCTCCCTGCGCCTCTGCTGGCGCGTGCTGTGCATTACACCAATGTCGTCCCTGTTCAAACTCCGTGTCAGTGTAAATGAATGGAACGGACTTTATTTGGGACGCACAGTCTTGTGACGCACGGTTTGAAAATTCCATACCGAACGGTATTCCAATACCCTGGTATAACCGCTAATACCGCCCAAGCCTAATACTAACACAGAAATAATGAAGCATTTGCATCACCATCCAACAATAAATCATGTCTATTGCATTGCTATTCCAGACCGTTTCAACTGTTACATTCAATATCAATTATGGTATCTCTTATTAACTTGTTTATTTTTTATTCTATTACATACTACACGAGCAGTTCCGGGCTCTTTTATGGACCGGCTCCTTGTTTCTATTCTCCCGCCTCTACGCTCGCTCGAGCTAACTAGGCCACCAGTGCTAACTACCTGGCTAGCCATTCAGTACGCAGTTGCTGAAACAAGTAACGTTCATTAAACATCTCACATAAAATCCAACCGGGTCATAAACTCACACATAACATATTCACCATCAATTTAACAATTTCCAACTCTCCGTTCTTTACCTGCAAAGAGCAAAATATGTATCATATTATCACAGTTTCGCACACAACCAACCACACAACACACACACACACACACACAACACACAACCAACACACAACACACTAACAACACACCACACACACACAACACCACACAAACACACACCAACACACACCCACCCGTGACTTCACTCAAGTGTGTGTTTACGTTCTCTGAATGTATTCATGCGCGGACTTCTCTTGTCCCTGAACACAGTGTAGCGAACTCGCCCTTGCTGGTCGGAGTTTAGACACTAATACTGCTAGATTTTTCAAACAATAAACCACCATTCTTATCAGAAACACACGACATTCTCACCCACACTCTGACACATGAGCTGTACTAAATGCAAAATCATGTTTACCCATGTAATTACCTAAATACTGTAGGTATATCAACCCTTGATGGCTCTGATATACCCACTCTCCCCCCCAATAATAATGTCGCGGACATTTCAAATACCAAAGTGAACCTTTTCACCCATTGAATTTTCACACTGAAAACATGGTATTACTCTATTTTTAAAGTGGTTACGTGACATTCATTCAATTAGTACCCATTTATCCAAGTATCTGACCTTTAGATCTATTACCACTAAAATCAGTTAGCTGTACTCTTTGGTCCCAAATCAGATCAACTCTCAAATGTAACAGAACTCATATCCGGACTCGGTTCTTTTAGTCTGTACCAGTCTTTCTTCTTGTACAGTACCGTGAAGTATGTTTTTCCGGAATTGTCTCTTCTTCACAGTTGATATCATTTCACCATTCTACTTTTCGAGTCCTTTTCTCCGAACTAGGGTAATGTTTGTGTAATGTGAGTTCAACCCATTTACCTCAACGTTAGTGATGCCACGGTCGCCACCCATGACGGTGCGGTTGCAGGCTGTGACATACTCACGACGTGGCAGACTCTCGGTCCGCTTCCCTCCCAGTCGGCTCACCAAAGTTGTTGTAGGTCAGCTTCGGGGGCGTGCTGTGTCGCTGCGGGTGCTGGCGCTGGCGGCAGGGTCAGGTCATCTTCCTCTGATGACTCTTGAGACTTTCCCAGGCTCTGCCGTTCCGTTCTCACCATCTCCATCAGCTGGTGATGCCTCTGTTGTCAGTTCTCTGTCTCTCTTGAGCAACGGTTGGGCATCTTCCAGATCTGGGAGCTCCGCTTGCATCGTCAGAGCTGGTGCAATGGCTCTGCTCTGCGATCAAAATCTGAGCTGGTCCCAAAACTCTGCAGCTCTCTGACTTAGTCTTGGTCCGTTAAGGGAACGGCACACCAGCTCAAACGTCATCTTCCTCTGGTGCCGGCTTGGTGTTGTCATTGTTCTTGTCCGTGTCTGTATTTTCCTCTTTGTTTTGGCAGGGGCGAGTTCCGGCTTCTCAAGGCAATCTGTCACATGGGAGTAGGAGGTTCTGTGCAATACGCGACTCTTACCTCCTCCCTCTGGTGTACCTTTCATACACCGGGCTGTCACTTCTCCTTCTCTTCCCACCACATGCACTTTTAGTTTCCCAGTATGACCGCGTTTACAGGGCCGCCCCTCTCTGACAGGTTGCGGCACGAGCCCCGGTCCACCAGGTTGCAGGTCGGCTCCATGTGCTCTTTTGTCATAGCCTTTCTTGCCCATAGAGCTTCCGGGCCGCTGTTTTGGATGCCGATCTCATTAGGCTTGTCGCATTCGGGTTTTTGCCAGTTTTGTACATATTCAGTGTAAGTCTCTTTTGCCCTTCTCTGGGCGTAGGTTGAAAAGCAGGTCTACTGGCAAACGAGGTGAATTCCGTGAGCAAGTAGGGGGAGACCTGTGACCGACTGCAGTCTGTACGGTGCACCAGTTTTGCCAATGAGCTTTCCAATAGCCTTCTGTTCACTTGTGACGGGCGCGGAAGCTTGATTAAGTAGTTCTATTGAACGTTCACACTTCCCGTTGCCTTGGGGGTGGTAAACATGTTGTGTGGGACCCGCACGTCACAGCCTTCTGTAGTTGGTCCATCACTGTTTGTCAACTCTCCCCATTGTCGTGTGTGAATTCTCTCTGGAATCGACGCGGAGTGCAAACTCATTGAATAGCTTGTCAAACACGTTTTAGCAGATTTCGTTTTTCGTCGGCGAGTTGGGCAAAACCAGTGAAATGATCGATCACAATGGAATGTCTAACCTGTTTGCATGTCTCTAAGTGTAAAAGTTAATGCACTTATAGCTCACTGGGGCTGTGTTTGTGGCCAATGGTTGTCATGGGGCCCTGGTTGCTTTGTGAGGTGGTTTGCCTTGAGACACGCTCACACTCTTGGGTGACAAACTGTTCTATGTCAGAAGTACATTGGCCATAGGAATCGATCTTGGATCAGGTTCAAAGTTCTCTCGACCCGATGTGTCCCCCCCCATATCTCATTGAGCTCGAGGATACTGTTGACGATGCTTTTTGGAGGTAGGCTGTTGTTTATCTCTCTTTCCTAAATGGAGAATTCCCTCCTCATTGAAATTCAACTTTTGCCCACTGTCTCATTAGATTACTCGGACTCCGCCGGTTTCGATTTCAAGCTCTCCTGGGACGGGTGCTGATTGTCCCCTCTTCTATGCGACTTGGCCTTATACCCATATGACAGGGATTCTCTCCTGACTGTCTCGTATCTGTTGCTGGTTGTCAGGGACTGGATCGAGGGTTGTGCCACTCGCATCTCTTCACTAAGTCTAGTGTTCTATGCACTGCACTGAACCCTCCTGCCCCCTCCTTTTACACTGTGTCTAATGAACGCATTAATGGTCTAATGGCTGAGGGATAGTCCATCCGCATCTGCGTTACTTTTTTCCCGCCATATACTTAATGGAAAAGTCAACTCCGGACTCTCCCCACCCACCTATGACCTGCTAAAATTAGCTTAGCTGCTTGAGAGGA
>NW_011346643.1:0-20250 GCF_000735185.1 Notothenia coriiceps | reverse complement strand
CGACCCAACTATATGGATGTCATATCATTAATGTACCAATTGTACTAAATGTAAATCATGGTCGAGTACAAGTCCACACCACTCTTAACAGACACACAAAAGAACTATTCCTTACCAACCAAACAACAAACTTTGTTATCATCACAATAGATCGTCATACATTCACAGATTGAGGCTGGTCGTCTCCCGCGCAGAGCGATGTGGATACAAGCACCTGTTTCTCTTCAGAGCCCGCACTTATGTAAGTCTTTTGCATTTTTGTGTGAACTCACTTCAGTGCCACACACACACAACACACACACACACACACACACACACACACACACACCACACACACACACACACACACACACACACCACACCACACACAGACACCACACACACACACACACACACACACACACACACACACACACACACACACCACCGCGTGACACTATTATTCTATGTATAAAAACGAAGAAACGTCCATTTCTTGCCTCTCAATCTTAACACATTAACTACCCACTTAATACAATACACACTCAAAATACTAGGGCCAACCTACAATACATCATCACAAATACTTGTAATGAAACAAGTCGTTGACGCATGACCTTTTACCGATCGATCACTTCAATCTGGTGACCACCGGATCAATGCAACTCGCTCGCATCCGCCTCACATCTAATCCTTTTTTAACATTTTATCTATTTATTTATTTATTCAATTTCTCTATGTATTAACTAATAACTTAACATGTGTCCTACTTTGACCGAACCTTTAGCGTTACGTTATCTGTACTAAAAACAAACCTACAACTACGTTTACAAGTAATACAAAGACACAATCCATATCACTCGTATGCACGTCTCTTGCATTTGTGTGTGAACTCACTTCAGTTCCACACACACAACACCGCTTAACACTAATTATTCTATGTATAAAAACCGAGAAACCGTCTTTGTTTTATTTTCTGAAAGTTTAAATTTACACATCACCTCCCGATGAAGTGAGACATGGGTACGATGTATAAAACCGTCGTCTCCTACCAATCTAAAGTCGGGGTGCGGGTCGGCGTACCTTCGTATCTACCTGCTCGTCCTCCTCCTGGTACCTCCTTCGTTCCCTGCTTCATTCGCGTCCTAGGACGACTGCGACCTCCTCTCCCTCGAGTAAAGGGACACACTCGTAGATTTCCCATTGCGTGGACAGACCCCCCAAAACGGTCGTTTTGTTGTGCGTGGGAGTTGTCCAACCACCTCTGCTGCAATCTACTTTAAGCTCCTCCTACTTCTCAGGGCGTCCAGCATAGTCGTCATAGACGGCGTACCCACGACAGGATGGACCGGAGAGACTTCGGCTGTGGCACCCCTTTGACTCCGACTCTAACATTAAGTCCTCTGTTCACTCAAGCTCTTCAAACTTTTACGTCATGTCTTCAATGTCGTCGTCTAACCTTCTCCTTTAACCGCGCACGCACTCCTTTTCGTAGTTCGCCTTCTGTGTTCGTCGTCCTCCCGTCTGTGACGTGGACGGTCGTACGTGGGCGTTTCCATCTCCTGTCTCTCCTGACGGTGGTGTCTGTGGTAAGTCTGACGCGGGCTCCACTGCGACTCCGCCCTCAAAGGCCTATTAACCTGGTCTAACACCACTTCGCCCCGTTTTCCTGTTTAACAGGATGTGTTCGGAGTAGTGGTCTAGCTCCAGACCTGTCGCCTTTCCTGTACCTCTTCGCCTCTAGGTAACTTCGTCAGGTGCACGACACTCGGGTTCCCAAGAAGAAAGTAGACGCCCTCTAACAACCTTTATTTCGCCTCTCCGACTGCTTAACCGTGTGGGAGTTCTGGTATGAGTTTCCCAGGTGATTGTTTCACCTGAGGAGGAGGCTGTGATGACGTAGCGGACTACTTGTACTGTGTTCCTAGGTTTCCTCAGTCTCGCGTCTTAAAGAATAAGTCTCGTTATCTTGACTTTCTCTTCGATTACTCTTTTCGCGTCACTACTACTACCGTCCACCTCTTCCACTCGTCAAATCGGGTCACACGATTAAGTCTTTTTTAAGGAGGCGAGGTATCTCTGACCAGAGAATGTCACTACGCCAATTCAAGGTCAAGTTCCGCATAGAGTCACTGGCATGACAGTGTCTACTCCCACAATTAACCTCGCTTAATCACTCCGACGTTTGAATCTTTGTTCCTTTCTGTTTATTTTGACTCTTTCAGTCATTATTTATTCCGGGGTTTTCAGTCACTCACGTCCGCCTCCACATAGGTGGACCTGCGGAGTCGCCGTCGTAACTGTGACAATGAGTGGCACTTCGTCCCCCCTTCTCATTCTTTTCAGTCCTTGGGGTTCTGTCTCTGTCTGGGTTATCCTCGCGAAGTCCCGCCTCCAAAGATCTTTAATTCTTAAACTACACAATGTCTGTCACCTCCGGTTGTGTTCGATCTGGCTGTCTCTTTTGCAAGTGTTGGGTCGGCATCAGCCGGGTCCCCAACATCCCGCACAGGTCCTTCGAGTCTATCCCACTGAGGACGTCTTTAACGAAATTCAGACCCGTTCTCCCGCGTGTAGATAGGTCTCCAGCAGCCCCGGTCTCTCGTCGTCCCTTTTGCTCTGGCCCGACAGCTCGGCCCTGGGAGCCATCGGGGCACTTAGTAGGTCAGAGTTGTACGTCGTTGGACAGGGGGGAGGGCGTGGCGGGAGTTTAGAGTAGTCAGTTGGATGGAGGTGGGTGGGTTGCGTTCCTTTTTGAGTAGTTCAACTAACGTTTCTCTGTGTAAACAGGTGACGTTGTGACCTATGCCAAGGTCATCATCGTAATACCCTGAGTCCGCGGGTCCGCTGGTAGTAATTACAATCTATACCTCTTTCGCCGTGATTGGTGATGTCGTGCCACGTTGGAGAGTCCACTTAACAATCCGAGTGGTAAAACAAACCCTCACCGGCGGTTGGTCTGACTCTAAGGGGAAGTACCCGACCACTCAACTCAAATCTGATCCCTTTCTTAGGCGGTCCTGTTTCGGTGAAGATCATTTGGATAAAAATCACAGTTCATTGGTGTGCAATCGTCGCCTCGGGTATTAACCGATGTTGACTATCTCCTTTATTTGTCCTCTCCCATCCAGTCTCGTTGTTTCTGTCTCTGGTAGGTATGCACACACAGTTCGGAAAGGTCTATTGTCAGTTCTGTCGTGTTCGTCACGAAGTCGAAGATAGGTAGGACGGGGATAATCACCCCTCTTACATCCCTTAACATGTGTGTCCTTTTTCTTGTTAGTAGGACCCGCGACTTGTGTCTAGTGGTGTCACATACAATTACAGTTGGTGACCTAAAGTCATAGTACCGGTTCTGGACGAGAGATCAGGGTTCACATCTCGACTGGTAACGGTTTTCCCAACCACTAATCTCCTCCCAGATCAGTCCCAGGGGTCTTTTTTTCCAGTCTAATTACATGGTGAGGAGTAGCGGCGTTGTATTTGGAACACGGCTTCCTTCTATTTAGGTGCGTGTGTGTACTGAATGCCTGGCCTGCCCAAACTGTAGTGTATGGTACTGCAGCGACTCTCCAGACAGGGATTTGTGGAGGCATGGTCCCAGCAGCGTGGTAGTGATCTGGGGGACGTCAAACGTATAGTCGGAGGCATAACCTCACCTCCTGCAGTAGTAGGAAGGACGACGTGTCTCATGTGTGTGTGTGGAACTCTTCCGTCCGTCGTGACACTCTCAGGTACAAAAAACTGAAAAGATCACGAACGAAAGTTATGGTATGTCTTGAACCGGGACGAGGTCGTCATCATGACTGCCTGTACGCCGTTCCACCTACGGAAGGTGAACCCACTGACCTATTGGTTGATAGAAGTGTCGAGCCCGGTGTCATGCACTTCGACCGTCTTATTGTGGGAGACTGTAATATAACTCCGTCGTGCCCGCCAGGAATCCCGTGCCAGGAGAGAGGGAAGGACAAGTGTCAGATATGGTAGTCTAGTCGGCAGTGAAGACGTAGATGTCTGTAACGGGAGTGTTCAAGACAAGTAGACGTCTTTAAGACGTCTAACTGAGACCGGTAACCACCCTGACATAGTACGGTCTCTAGTCCTGTCGACTCATTGTCCTCACACCACCTTTCAAAACACCTCACCACGCCCAGTCTTGGTGGACGTCGAGTTGCAGTGTTTTGTGATTCCTCTCGATCACCAATTAATTGAAGTCCTTCGCCTCATGGCGGGTTTCGGGTTAAATGTAACACCCGTACCTACACCTGGTAAACACCTGTCCATGTCCAAGGACCCGCAGGTGTATCTGTTATTGACCTGGACCTGCATTTTGTGCTGCGGGATGATATGTAGTCCCTTTCCGGTCTCTCAGCGGACATAAAGGAGTCCCTTGAGTCCCAGGAAATTGCAGACGCGTCGTGATTACAATGTCTACAAAATACTGAGCCAACCAGAGGTCAGACTAGAAAGAAAAAACGACATCACACAAGACCCCGTCGCCCACTTCTGTCGTACTACGGTTGTCTGAGTTGGTTCGAATAGTCCTCTCGTCCGAAGACCAGGACCCTCCACCTAGTCCTCAGCAACCGTTCACCCACAGCTCCCCTCCTTTACGACTCCCTTTGAAGAGTCGTAAGACCTGTGCCCAGAGTGGGGGGACGTACGGTGTGACCAAAGGATGGCCTCGTGAAAAGTCGGTGTCTGACTCTAGTGGGTATTGGTGGTGTGTCGCGGTGTCCTCCAGAAGGATTGGTCACCGTTAGTGTGAAAAAATGAGAAGTGGGGATTCATATCCCGTGACTCTGAGGGTGTGGGTTGTGTTGATACACGTTATATGACATGGGTTCGAAGGTAGTGACGTTATGTGAGCGACGATATATGTCAAACGTTCTTTTTCATACACTTGGGAAACTTTGATGTGGACCCTAAAACGTATTGTACAGTATTTTACACAACGACTAGAGTAACCATGTTGTTTCTTTTGTCGTCAGACAAATTCGATTTGGTGTGTTTGTAAGATACAAAAATCTAAGATAACTTGTTGTGTGTATCTGTTTGTGCGTCAGACGGAATTCGATTTTGTGTTGTTTGTTAATATACAAAAATACCAAGAAATAACTTGTGTGGTACATTTGTAAGTGGTCACGTCCAACCTTGTTTGTCCACTACTCCCCCCGCCCGCCCCCCCCCCCCCCCCCCCCCCCCCGCCCCCCCCCCCCCCGCCCCCCCCAACTTGGGAACCTAAATTATTGACAACTGGGAGGAAACCGTCGTTATTGTGAGTTGGTTTTGCAAAGGAATATCAACGTATAGTCTGGACGTGTTGCCAGTCCTACCTTAAAACCTGGGTTAAGGAGAAATGTTTTGACAAAGTCAAGTCGTTATGGAAGAACCCTAAACAGATCACACTTAGCGAGGCAGGAACGGTCCAGTACGGTGTCGTGAGTTTAACCCAACTCCGAGTGCAAAAGGAGACTGCAACCCGGTGGAGGGGGTCTCGCAAGTAGAAAGAAGACAACTTCGGTAGAGACAACCAACTAAATGAAGACCACGCGGGAACCCAGGCAAACAGGCCAACGTGAGTGGGTAGAAGACAACTCAAAGTTCAACCACCTGTCTACCGGAATTGCGACATGAGGTCGTTGTACCAGAAACATTTGAACTCTAATTAAGAAAAAAGGCAGCTACTACCGTTAGACCAGGTCCGGGGACTCCGGTCGTTTCGTCGGGGTTTGGTACTACGAGGGAGCGTGGTATGAAGGTCAACCCCTACTCAAAACTAAAAACCACACGACACGAAAAAAAGAGGGTTGTGTATCGCAGGCACAGCGAAAACAGGTTTGTTGAGTTGAAACGCAAAAGTACGGACAGGTGTCTTATAAAACGACCTTATAGGTCCACGAGAAAAACGTTTGAAGTTTGCACGTCGTTTATAGAAAAAAAAGACCTGTCGGTCACCGAAAGGAGATAAAATACCTGTTGAAATACGTTTTTAGGTCCATTAAGGTTTCCCAAGTGTATGAAAAAAAAGAACGTTGGACATATATTTGAATACACGTTATACATATAAGATACATAATAATAATAATCATAATAAATGTTATTACGGATGCATACTATTGCACCGTCTCAATGCGTATTGACGGTGATGCCAAATTTAAGCAAGAAAGGTGATATTGAGGTGATTTATGGACGCGATGTATATTAACGTTAACTTAACGACTCTGAAAGATACAAAGATGTAAAGTACAACAGACACCTACAATTAACGAGAAAACGGACGACACAAATTAACACAAAAACATAACAACAATTGAGGAACCGTGTGGTTCAAAGGAGAGCCCTATTTATCTTCGAGAATAGAATAGAATAAATAGAATTGTTTATGTCACATTGGGACTGAGTCGGGCGTGACACCAACCAATGGACGTTTGGTCAGTTTGGCGGATACCGCCGTCAACAACTCGTCTTATTGCCTCCTCTCCCTAATTTAGTGGTGTATGCCACACATGCTCACTAGCGCACCTCCCCCCGTTCATAAAGTCAAGTACCCCTCAAAAGGTCCGGTTTATTTCATTTTAAGGATGCGCACCAAGCAACATCTCCAGGTGCTCCTTTGAGAACCAGGGCAAAAAAGTTATGTGCACCCCTGGATATACATCTTTATGACGTGGGTTTATTGCATTTCCTCAATAAACGTTTCCTCTCATTCTCCTGCTCACACTCATACATATTTTGTCCTCCTAACTAGAAGGTTTATTATGATTTGGGAATACTATTAGTGTTTGTGTGCGGTTGTGCGTACACAGATCAGGAAGGATCTATGAGGACTCAATGGAGTCTTATTGCAGAGTTAAGAGCGGGCATGTACCTAGAGTGGAATCATGTTCTTAGCCATACAGATAAGATCGATTTTGACTATCAGGGAAATAGAGAAGTTGATGTGCTTGCTCAAAGCAGGGGACGAGTTAACCACCTGACTGCCATATTTCCTAGTATGGAAAAGGGGTGGAAGCATTCATGTTCTTCCTGAAGAAGCTCCTCAGGTTGTGCTTGCCCGTGACTGACAGGGGCCCCAACATTTTTAGAACATTAAGACAAAATGTTTAAGTAACCTTTCATTAATCATCAATAATTACCATTAATATAACGTTATATTGATAATGTACCCACTAAACTTACGATTCATTTAACACATTTTCTTTGAAAAGTTAATTACCCAAAGCCTCTGTACACCCCCCTCTATTTACATGTAATGGTTTGGTCCTGCCTCCAAACGCTGTGCGGCACCGCTCTTTATAGCAGCAGAGAGTGAGAGCATGTGAGTAGGGATGCTAGTACTTAGAAAGACAAGAGAGAGGGACTAAAGGGCAACAGTATATCACCCAGTTTTTCAAAAGAAAAGGTGGGTATGGTCTAGGAGTGGTGGAAATTAGCTAAGCTTAGTCCATTGTAAATAATAACTGTAATGTTTTGCTGACAAGTACTGTTAATGTATATACAGAGGTTTTTCATTTCACTGCTCTTTTAGCTGACATTCAATAAATGCAGGTACATTTTCAGCAGCTATTCATACTAAATCAGTTGTCCCTCCCCCTGGTGCCAGGACCAACAGATCCATCTTTAGGCTCAGCAGCCCTGTCCAGTGTCCACCCATAAGGCTTTGCAGTCTTGACATGCTGTCCATTGAAAGCCAGTTGGCTAAAAAGCTGGACTTCAAGGACTTGATCAGTGACTTTGCCTGTAAGAAGGCTAGGCGCTGGGCTCTTGGTGAGGCTGAGCAAGGGCTCGTAATAACTGTTAAAGGGCAAGGCTATGGTAACGATATTGGATCACTACACACAAGATGCATGATGAGAAAAAGACTGAGAACAGGTAATAGGCTCTGATTTAGCACCACCATCAGGCCTTTTCCTTTCTATTTCCATTTACACTTTAATACGCGGTTATTTTGTAGTTGGTATGTATATTTAAATTAGAAATATGCGGCTTATGTTATTGTTTTTGTTATAGCATTTTATGAGAGAGAGAGAGAGAGCGACCGACCGACCGACCGACCGACCGACCGACCGACCCTCTCTCTCTCTCTCCCGGAGAGCTGGGTTTTTGCTCTCGGTAAGGTTCTCTCCATCTGTGAGGAAACTTCCTCCGAAGTCATGCGGATAGGTATGTGTTTTTGAAGGTAAGGCCCGCCATCTGTGAGGAAACTTCCTCCGAATTCATGCGGATAGGTATGTGTTTTTGAATGTTAGTCCCGCCACCTGTGAAGAAACTTCCTCCGAATTCATGCGGATAGGTATGTGTTTTTGAATGTTAGTCCCGCCACCTGTCGGATAGGTATGTGTTTGTGATGGTTAGGCCCGCGATCTGTGAGGAAACTTCCTCCGAATTCATGCGGATCGGTATGTGTTTTTGAATGTTAGTCCCGCCACTTATCGGAATATAAGTATGGAGTTGATGTGAATTGATTTGGTGAATGAAAGTTTGAATATGCTTTTTATTATCACTAGTCTTTTATGAGGGGAGACCTCTAAATTCTATCGGGAGATTTAAAAATCACAACTGAATTGGGCAGTTGAAGTTACAATTTCATGTAATAAATGCAAAACTGTGAATTAGAGTTGCATATTAGAACATGATCACAGCATGATATGTTTTGTAGGATTATAATGTTGAGAGAGAAGGTAAGAACCCTGTATACGTTTGGACCAATTTTTCTTCGAATAAACTGATCCCACCTTTTGGACTTGGACAACTTAAAATATATCCGCGCTCTACTCTCCTGCTTCAAAGGTAAGATTGCATACTGCCTCACTCACACTTAGTATAGGGCCACACCACATTTACTGATATCAAAATCCTTCGGGATCGCTTAAACAGATTTAGCGGGTCGTCTGAATTGAAACAGCAGTTAATTGAACCTGGTTCTTCAGGAGTTAATAGAGGTGAGATCTTGCTGACGTTGGTGGATCTGAGCCAAGCAGTAAACTTACATAGACTCAATAACTTCTGTTAGGTTAATTAGTAGGTCTGAGTGATTTGCTGGAATAAATTATCAGCCCTCCCGACTCTAACACCTCCTACATCACAGTGTTCACAGACGCGTCCAGAACAGGATGGGGAGGGACCTGCCTGAAGAAGGCTATAGGTGGGCGCTGGTCTCTAACAGAGACACGGCACAGCAACCTCCTAGAGCTAAGGGCAGTAGTGTTGGTCCTCCAGCATTTCATGCCCCTAATTCAGGGGAGACATGTACTGGTCAGGAGCGACAACAGCACCACAGTGGCATACATCAACAGGCAGGGCGGAGTCCGCTCCGCAGCCTTGTTGACCACAGTGGAGAAACTGTGGTTATGGGCTTCAGAGGTGGTGTTATCTCTGAGAGCCCTCCGCATCCCGGGACTGGAAAACAGGGGGGCCGACCTCATGTCGAGGGGCGGCCCCCTCGACATGGTGGTGGTGAAGCAGATCTGGGCCCAGTTCGGGACAGCAGAGGTGGATCTGTTCGCCAGCCGGCGCAACAGCCACTGTGCCCTGTGGTTCTCCATGGCTCTGAGTGATGACCCGCCCTTGGGGGTGTACGCGTTTGCACACCAGCCATGGCCAAGAAAGCTGCTATACGCCTTTCCACCGCTGCGTCTCATTCTCCCTCTCCTGGGGAGAGTGAGGCGAGAACGTCTGTCAGCCATCCTAGTAGCACCGGATCGCATCGGGGCACCGTGGTACGTAGAGATGACACAGATGAATGTGGACCAGCCCTGGGCGGTTCCCCAGTTCTGGGGGGCGATGGCTCAAGAGGGATGGCTGGGATTCCAGCGATGGTGTGAGGAGCGGAGAATAGAGCCCCTATCTTGTGAGTTGGGCTCTATTTTATCTTTCTTACAGTTATTGGTGGACAGAGGGCTTGCTCATTCTACAGTGAAAGTGTATGCAGCAGCCATCTCGTCCTGCCATGAGGGATTTGACGGCAGGTCAGCCTTTTCTCAGCCACTGATGTCGTGGTTATTACAGGGGGTCAGGAGGCTGCGCCCATTAGTGCATGCCTCCGCCCCGCAGTGGGACCTTCTGTTGGTGCTCGAGGCTCAGGTCACAGAACCATTTGAGCCTCTGGAGCTCTCCTCCCTGAAAGCACTGTTGTGGAAGAGCACATTGCTAAAGTAGTTTTAGTGTTTTGTAGTATCTGCATTATGAAGCAGCGCATGCTTAGCCTAGCTAGCTTAACTGATTTCACACAGTAAATAAATGGGTTGTACATATGAACCATTCCAAATGCATAGGGCTTGATGATTTAGCTACATTCTAGTCCTTCGATCATGAAGAGAACTGGATACAGCCTTACACCCAGTTTCTTTCTTTTAACACCAGGCTTAGTGGCAAACTGCAGACCCCCC
The DNA here is from genome assembly GCF_000735185.1 of Notothenia coriiceps. NCBI lineage: Eukaryota > Metazoa > Chordata > Actinopteri > Perciformes > Nototheniidae > Notothenia > Notothenia coriiceps. The sequence continues at coordinate 9,880 of NW_011346643.1, read as the reverse complement.
TCCCCCAACTGCTTTCTTTTATCAGTTTATCCATTACTTTTATTTGTTTACCTATAGTTCCTTCCACATGTCTTTTCCCGCTATTCCCACCATCAGCTGTCCGTCTGTCCATCCCTTCTTTGGTTTGTGTATGTGTCCATCCATCTGTCATACACATAATCCATCCACTGCACATACTGCCAGTCCTTCTTTTCCCTCTCTATCTATCTTTCAATCCCTCCTTTATATATCCATCTCTCCTTTCTTGAGGCTTTTTAGTATTTTTCCTGCTCTCAGAATTCATGGCCCTGATCCCTATGGGGAAATTTGTCCTTATAAACTGTCACTCATAGACACTCCCATGCAAACGTTCTCATAAACACTAAAGTGTGCACACATGCTTATATACACACAGATGCACACACGCACGTATCCAAAAAGCCTGTATTTGTCCTAATAAAACGTCAACCCGGCAGCAAAATGAACTGTAATGACTTTCAGGCTGTACTAATGGCCAATAAATCCTGGATTAGGAAGCTCGCTCACACACACTCTCTCCCTCTCCCTCTCTCTCACACACACACACACACACGCACACGCACACACAGGGTCATGTTTCATGGCGTGCTGCGCTGGGTTCATTCAGGAGTCAGATGGGTAAAGTTTTAAGCTGTTTTCTGCTGTTAATGACTGTTGTGCTGACTTTTATAATAACAGCATGGAAAGGAATCAGCAGGAATTAGCATGCTAGGATCATTTAAACAAATGATTCATGGTGACTAGGGCTGGAAGCCACACACACACACCCACAGATACGCACACAAACACTTTCATCAGAGATTTTCACTTTATGACAGTTCAGAGTCATTTTCCGGCTAAATGTACTAAATAAAATCCCGGAAGCAGTGTCTCCGTCGCCTTTCATTACCAGCCCGCTGATGGATGCATTCCATCGCGTTATTTTAGAGAGAATCAGCAGGATAAAGTGCAAATGAGAGAGGAAATTGTTTTGAGGGATTTTTGAGGGGTATTTCTGCTGGATTGGACAGACTGTGGAGGGGAATGATCAGCGAGGGAGGATCATCAGTCACCATCAATTTTAGTTTGGGGAAACTAAGCTTTATTTGGATCAAATGAGCTGCATACAAAATCACTACATAATAATGGTGCACATCTATGGAAGTCGTATAGTTTAGAAAATGTTGTGTGAAAACGTCCGTCACACTAACAGTTTCAGGTTGTTTTTTAACCTCTGTCCACAGCTTAAAGCTAGTGCAAAGAGAATGGCTAAAACTGTTCTTATGTGTTCTCTTTGAGGAGGGAAACAATACAATAGCTTTTTTATTACATTTTTCCCTAATCCAAACAGGCAACTATAATTTGTTAAATAATACAATGGATTTGTAAATTACTTTGCAGCAGGATAGCGTGAGACCCCAGATTCTTTGTGGGAGCATTTGTGGCACTGCCAGGGCCGGAGTCTCTTATTGGCTGACAGGGCTGTCCATCACTAGCAGAGCTCACACAGTCTGTCATACATCTACAGACATAAAGAACTTCCCCTGTAGCTGAGGCAGGTCAACAAAGTGTGTACGTCTGAATGATCTGCACATTATACATTATAGCTAACTACAGACACGGAACAGAAGCCAGAGCTGCACAACACTGGGCCAAACTAACTGTCACATGAGTGTTTTTAAATGTGATTAAACTGTGGAAAATAATTACTTGAATATGTATAACATTTTCAGATTTAACTCGAGCAGACATTTAAGTTAGAGATTAAATGTAATGTTCGCAGTTTCCATAAAACGCAATGCAATGAAATGTAGGCGGTGTGCTTCAGAACAGCAGGGACACCGGGACACAGCCCTGATGAACACACACACTATAAAAGGAAATCAGCACAAAACTGTTACTTACATTATGAATGCTTAATGATTGTTATAATCGCTGTCAGTTAGCTATACATGTTATTTGTTAGTAATGAATGCTATCTCTAAGCATTTTATGTTGTTTTTACAATTTTGCATGTTGCATATTTTTCACAATTGGCCCCATGTCATCAGTAACTGTTTCATTGAGACACCAATCAATTTTATCTATACATTGTTTTGTAAATTATATTTTGTTGATATATTTTTTCTCATTTAGATAGTAGTCATGATGAGGTATACAACACAACAAATACATCAAAATGAGGGAATATATATATATATATATATATATATCTACATAAATATATACAAGCATATATAAGCATATATATGTACAAACACAATTAAGTAAGTAGGTCATTATATAAGGAAAAAATTTAACTTTATTTGTTATTGTTTTCTATTATTAAACACTGCAATGGATTAAAGGCACACTATTCTGCTAACAATTTCTAATCAACAGTGAAAAATTGAAAGATATGCACATTTACTAAAACACTGACGATAAAACTATAAAAAGACACTTGAGTGGAACCGTTAGAAAGAAGGAGTAAAGATCCAGAGTCTGGCCCTCCCATGCTATCACGGACGGGCCAGGCTACTTTGTGGAGCTGAAAGGACATCCACGGTTTTCCAGTCACATTAACATTACATGACATCGCTCCCAGTTTCCCATTAGTTGGGTCGTAACCATGGCGGCCTATTATTGTGCCTTTACAAAACGGCTAAAACGCACATTTGAGCAGAGAATAGAAGGATTTCATACACTTTAATGTTGGATGGTGGATTTGCAGGAGTCTGCTCTGTTCATCGAAGGACGATGTGTGGATCTACTGTCAAAGTTTTTCACGGAGTGAAGCAGAGAATTCCTCTCCTCACCACTCAGCGAGACTCAGACAAAGAGCTTTGGGATGATGGTCATGTGGAGCAAACATTTGTGGCAGAGCAGGAGCAACGGCGCCCAGAGGAGGTGCCTGAAGCTGGGGGGAACAGAACGACTGCCACCCACTGAGTGGAGGAAAACACGTGGGCTCCCAGACAGAAAGAACAAATAAAACGAAAGAAAGAAACAGGGCTGTGGTACAAGTATTGACCAATTGTACCAATTGAATTGTATTTTAACATAATATTATTGCTTTCAGATAATTTATACAATTATGTGAAATCTGTTAGCATAATTTCGTTAATTAACAGGTTAATATAAGTCTCATTGCTTTCAATAAATATGCGCTGTGAGGCAGGATATGACACGCAGGTATATCAGGAAAATGGGATACGGCAGATGTTGGTTTGGCGAGGAAGCGGTAAAGTGTTTTTACCACAATTTTTTTCTTATACTAGATGATACGAAGAACTCCTTTTTATAACCTTTAAATGTGGAAAAAACATTATGGAGCTGCACATGACTAACAACAGGAGGAAACATGCAGCATGCACGTTAACAGCTCAGTAACAGGAGCAGTGAGATTGTAAACACTTCATCAGAAGCCAGTGTGATGGGACTGCTGAGGTGGATATTTGTTACAGTTGTAGCTTCATTTGGAATGATCTCAATTAATGCTCTTTATGGCCTAATCCAAGAGAAATCTCACAGATAATAATCCAGTTATACTGAATATCTGTGTGTCCACATATCTGTGCTCAATACAGTATATTGTCTTAGAGTCAATTCTGGACTGAAACTGCATTATATCCAACATGTCAGAGGTCGCTTTAATTGTATTATTGAATTATTGAAATTTAATTATTTAATTATTAAAAGTGCACTTTTAATACGACTCATCACACAGACAGAGATAAACACACTCACTCACACACACACACACACACACACACACACACACACACACACACACACTGAACAGTTGAACTTTAAATGATGACAGTTGAGTGGAAGTAGATTTAAGAGGCTGAGGTTGTAATGTATTACTCTGCATGTTTGCATAATGTGCAACATGTTGTAGCTGAAAGCATTGATGTATTTACATACTGGTAACATGTGACCACTTGGTCAAATTTGAATACATTCAATTAAAAACTGTATTTATTTTTTATTATTTCATACGTTCTTTAATGCCTCAAACACACAACCTGCTCTACCAATTGTTATTGATTGTTAACATACTAATTTGCTTTAACACTGACTGGATTCATTTATTTCATTTTTAGGTAAAATGTCATCAATGTGGAGACATCAACTTTGCGTTCACCGGCACAAAGACACCATCATCTTGCCATTAACTTTTCCATCTTAGCAACATTTTTATTAATGCTAAAACAAAAACAACAGAAACAAGGATGCACATAATGAAGAAAACATTAAGTACTGTAGGTCACATGCTCTGAGAAATGGTGGAAGAAGAGGAGATACAGGACAGCAATAACAGTAACAAGAAAGTGACCCGTATATCTATGTATTTATTTGTTTATGTATACTCGACTCTCACATTATTTATTTATTTTTGTGCAGCTTTTTTGTCTCCTTATTTGTTTTGTTTTTATATATTTCTCAATTCACTAGTGTGGTTATTACTTTACTATATTAAGGTGAATATATAAACTTTATTTTGACTTTTAAGTGCTAAGATGCTCATAATCAATATGCCAGGTGCATCAGTTCTTGGACCTATGTTTGCTGCTGTGACTATTTCTCTTATCTTTCCTTATAATAATGTATTTTAGCTGTTGAGCGTTTATTATGGCGAGTTTGAAGCTGCATTAATGAAAAACATTTGGAACACAGAGTAATGCTGAGCTGTGAAGCGGGAATATTGCACAAAAAATCATCTCTGAGCACAGCAGCGGAGGTAATAAAACCTGTGCCGTTTCAATATCAGTTACAGATAAGGACCAGTGCTTTTAGCGTGCTTATATTGATAAATATTTATGCGTGGATTTTATAGACCTTGTTTCTGTTGATAAATATTAATGTGCTGAACAGGTCAAAAGGAAGAAGAAAAATGAAGTGAGTTTGAATGCGATTGGGTGCGTGTGTGTGTGTGTTTGTGAACACTATATAATTTATAAGTCTATAATGATAAAATGACATGCTAAAACTTGATCAAAACTGGATAGCACTTTTGTTTGTAATACTAACTGGTATTAAGATGGATGGAAAATGTCATTTAGGAGCAAACAACACCAGATTATAAATATGATTGCTATTAAAATATATTATGAGATCGAGTAATGGGGAATATCTCACTTCTGCAAAACACCTTGACCGACTTGAACAAATAATGAAAATCAGTCATTGAAAAAAATAATATATATAAGTTTATATTTATATGTGACTTATATGTATGTGACGAAGGTAGATTACATATATATGTTTTGCTCATTTAAAAAAATATATAGATAGCATCTAAACAACTCCTCCGCTGATTTGAAGGTGAACTGGCCATTACAATGGTCATGACACGCACACACACACACACACACACACACACACACACACACACACACACACACACACACACACACACACACACACACACACACACACAGTGAGAAACAAACAGCCAGGTTTATACTTGAGTGAGATATGGGGAGGACATGTGTTGTTATTGGAGCATATCAGTATACAGACTGATCAGCAGTATTACTCCACAAACACCCACATCTGTAATTTCCATGACCATTGAACCCTGGTTGACAGGCTGTCTGTGAAGCAGGAAGAAAAAAAGACATCTTACAATCCACCAATGTGTGCGTTCCAATGGAGCCTCTGTACGAGAGCACTCAAACAAAGACATGATTCCTTCTAAAAATCCCACCCGAGGATCATCGTACAGAAGGGGTGTGTGTGTGTGTGTGTGTGTGTGCGTGCGTGCGTGCGTGCGTGCGTGCGTGCGTGCGTGCGTGCGTGGATGCATATGTATTCACTGCAGGAGCAGCAAACAGTCTAACTGTATAAAAGCAGGAGTGCTGAGGTTCTTCGGAAGAGTGAAAAACTGGAAAGTGCTTATTTTAAGTTTTTCCACTCCGCTTCTTGCCCAGTGTTTCATCACCTCTGGGAAAACAAACTCCACATTTTCTACAGTCTTCTTTCTTTCATCCCTGTTTGCTCTCTCACTCTCACAACCTAACAGTCAAGATGATATTTGTATGTAAGTTAGCCTACTTGAGTAAGGTAAGTAAGCAGAGTGGTTTCTGAAAAACTGAGCGTTCAGGGTTTGCCTTTCCTCTCTGAACTTGAGTGATGTTGGGGACCTAATCATATTAAATCCACTGTAGGTAAGATAGCATCAAGATGGACATTGGACTTCATATTCAGAAAACATAAAAGGTATCATTGCTTAATGTGTTGGTTTTGTGTGGAGTAAATGTTATTACCTGCAGTAGATGCAGTGTTACAGTTGGCGATAAGGGCTGGTTGTTTTAATCATTTGTGATGTCCATCACTGACGGCTGTGTAAGCACCTTGCAGATGACGAACGCGCAGCGGCACAGGTCACGCACACCTGACATAATAACGTTACTTACCATTTAAATTGACCAAATAAATGCAGCAGACAATGTTATTTAACCACAACTACAATTTATTTTATTTCAACTATATTCTTCTTCTTATTAGGGCCCGAGCACGGAGCGCTAGGACCCGATGGCGTCCTAGCACGAAGTGCGAGGAAACCTATTGTTATTGGAGGAATTCTTCCTATTATTAGGGCCTGAGCACGAAGTGTGCGAAGAGCTATTGTCATTCGCACGATCCTGAGCATGAAGTGTGCGAAGACATATTGTTATTCGCACGATTCATATTATTATTCCTCTGCTGGTAAATCCTGAATTTGAGGGCTTTACGACGCCATTCATGCAGCGAAATTTTGCACGGGCGGCAGGACCGGTGAAAAATTTGACATTTTGGAGTCGATGGGTTAAAAATTTCCAACATGCTTGCTAGCGCCACCTATATGTAAAACATTTTTGAAAAATGTACATAGTCGCACCATAAGTCGGATGGACCTGACATTTTGCACATTTCTCCAGGTGGACCTGTTCTACATAAAGTCCTCATGAACCCTTAAGCTCCGCCTACTTGATTTTTTCAAATTAGCATTATATTAAAAACAGTGAAATATTATCCTACATTTCAATTTTGGTTTTATCAACACCAATCTTAGTATACAGCATCGGTGGAGGGTCACACAAATTAAATTATCCAATGAGCATGTTCAGGTAACAAATATGGCCGCCATTAATCAAAACGTATTAGCAAAAAGGTGTGGCTTAGAAAGAAATGCTCATAACTCATCAACAATGTATCCATTCACCACAGATTTTGGTGGATACGTTCAATCTGTGTTGGGGAATAGGCAAACAAAAGTATTTGCATTTTGGACAATAGGGGGCGCCAAAAACACCACCAATTTATAAATAAAGAACGGATGGACGAAATAAAACAAACTTTTTTTAGACATACTCTGGGGGTGACTATGAACTGAGATTTAAAGTTTGAAACAAATGCAGAATGTGAGCGTGACCTATAACAAATCTTTACATTGCGATAGCATAAAATGAGCTTCGGACGCAAAACTTGGGACACACGTCAAAGCCCACAACCTTTTTGCTAATGTAAAAGAAAAACGTAATTTCTAAAGAAAACTGCTCACTAGCGCCCCCTATTGTGCGGTAGTCACATATAGTTTCTCAGATCTTCACGAATGTTGGCACAGACAATCGTCATGGAATGGCGGACATATTTCAAATTTGCTTTGATTAGCCCCGCCCCCGACAAAGTCGGCCATTTTGAAAAATGTGCGTTTTTCATGCATTTTAAGGACATTTTTCCGTACTCCTCCTAGGGGAATGATCGGAAAAAATCCAATACAGGACAAGTTCAGCCCCTATCCAATATGATGCTTAATTGAAAAGCACATTTCTGATAGCTAAATCGTGGCAGTCGTAAGCTTACAGCGAATACCCAGTTTTTCACGATTTACATGTCACAAATTAATCCAAACTACTCGCATACAGTTTTACCGATATTCACGAAATGCTGTATATGCATTGCTCTTATGAATCTGGACATATTTCAAATTGCCTTCCATTAGCCCGGCACCCCCGAAAGTCGGCCATTTTGAGAAATGTGCGTTTTTCATGCATTTTAAGGACATTTTCGCATACTCCTCCTTGGGGAATGATCCGATTCTTTATCCGGCTGACCTTGGACAGACAATTTTCTTTCCATTTTACTGTCGGTGCGACACCCTCACAATGATCCCTGTATGTCTGAATGTACGTCTCCATGCTTTTAGGCAACGTGATTTCACGCATGGTATTCCCCCGTCCCTTCCCAGTGGACCAGTGATTTGGGGGAGAGGGCCAGTCCTTAACCAGATTAGCTTTCAGCTTATTGTTGACAGATGCACGGGTCTTCTGGCATACAGGGGTCTCACTACCGGAGGCTTTTGGGGACCGCATGACAGTCTTCACCGGGGTCTTGAGAGGGGTCTCATTACCGGAGGCTTCTGGGGACCGCATGACAGTCTTGACAGTCCGAACATTTATTCTGCAACTGGCCATTTTAAGAATGATGCCTCTTTCCTCCAAGTTCTGCACTGCATGTTTGTGCTTAAGATGCTTGTTCAAAGCCAGATAGAAGAGTCTGCACACCGGGCATTTGGACGACATCCTTACTAGAACAGACACAATGAATCGTATTTAAATCATTTTTTGTTTCTCCGTTTATATGCGTTAGCGTAACCGGTGATTGCAACCATGCAATGCATGCAATGCATGATGCTTCAATGCATGGTACACGGACCAAGGGAGGACTTGGGTTACCACCTGGTTAAATGGTCCCACCTCCGCACCAACTGGTGATGGCAACATTGGTTCCGATGCATCAATTCATGGTGCTCCGACCATGAGAGGGTTTGGGGTGCCCCGGAACCAGGCAGTACCCCAGCAGGAAACACGTTTTATGGTCAAATGAGGAAAGAGTGATAGAACCGGGGTAAAGCAAAGAAAGTGTCCAACAATAGTGACTTGTGAAGCGGCCAGAGAGTCTGTCATCTCTTGGTCCTATCCTCCAGGAAATGCGTTTCAATTCATCCATGGAAGAGGGCTGAAAATGTAAAAAAGTATCCGGAAATAGTGCCTCATAACCCGGGTAGAGTCCCCTGTCAACTCCTCTTGCATTCCTCCACAGGCAAAATAGTCAGATTCAAGTTTTTGGAGAACCAGGGAAAATGGGTGAAAATGAAAAAAAGTATCTATAAGTAGTGCCTCATAAGGCGGGTAGAGTCCCCCATCAACTCTCCTTACATCCCTCCAGAGTCAGAAAAAAGTCTGACTTAACTTTTTGAAGAACCATAAAAAAGGGGTGAAAATGTAAAAAAGTATCCGAAAATAGTGCCTCACAACCCGGGTAGAGTCCCTTGTCAACTCCCATGTCATTCCTCCACAGGCAAAATAGTCAGATTCAAGTTTTTGGAGAACCAGGGAAAATGGGTGAAAATGAAAAAAAGTTTCCGAAAATAGTCCCTCATAAGGCGGGTAGAGTCCCCTGTCAACTCCCATGTCATTCCTCCACAGGCAAAATAGTCAGATTCAAGTTTTTGGAGAACCAGGGAAAAGGGGTGAAAATGTAAAAAAGTATCCGAAAATAGTGCCTCATAATGCGGGTAGAGCCCCCTCAATCTCCCCTTACATTCCTCCAGAGACCAGTTCAAAAACTTAAAGTTTGAGAAGAACCATGCTGGGGGGTCTCTGGGCAACAAATTCATCCGAGCCAGAGTGCACATGGAGTGGATCCTCTCAAAAACCGGGTTTCTGATCTTGTGCAGACAGTAGTCTGAAATTGATGAATGAATTTTTTTGACGGAGAAGGGGAGGCTTGGTTTCCCCTCTCCGTTGTAAGTTGCAACGGGGGAGGGGAAAAGTGTCCGGGGCCTCGGCCCGAAGCGCTGAAGGGTTGAGCCTTGTTGAGCCCCTTCTCTGTTGGCACTTAGAAGTTTTTT
>NW_011346642.1:0-7165 GCF_000735185.1 Notothenia coriiceps | reverse complement strand
AGTACATATGCCAGGCCTGTAGATGGTGCTGTTCTCACAGAATCAGCCCATGAAAAGACAGTGTTAAATTGAGCGAAATGATATGGTATTTTGAAAAATAAAAAGTATAAATATGCCTATATAGGTATGGTCCTACACTATATTATTCAAATATAGCATGATAGGTCCACTTTAAAGTGGACCTATCATCACTTTGTGGTATCTTTTATACATAAATATGTGTCCCCGGTGCGTCGGGGAACTCACGCAGCGTCAGAAAATATAACCCTCTCTCTTTTCCTCCGTACCCAAATCTTTTTAAAACGGGTGTACAACAAGCGGATACAGATTCCATCTGAACTGACGTCAATTCGGCGGCGGACCCACAGAAATTTGCTATCAGAAACAATGCCTGACGTGTTTTGGACGTCTTTGTTTACATTAGCAAGCCTCGCTAACACTCAGAGCTAACCTGTACTGAAGAGCACATGTGTTTAAAAAGCAGGAAATAAAAAAAGAACTCACCTTGTGATAAACCTGCAAGAGAAAAAGCATTTGAGCTCCTACTATTTCAGAAATAATCCTTGAGGTGGTTTAAACAGGATGGCGTTTTATCACAACCGAATTTAACTTTATCTCCGGTAGAATTCTGATCAGGCATTAGCTCCGCCTCCTCTTATCTATTTTTTTCAAGCTAAGGACCCAAAATCTGCGTTTCTCTAACAGGGCTTCAAAAGAGGGGTTTGAGCAGTATGAGGCATGGCTACAGTGGGCGAACTGTTTGGTATTTTGAAAACAAAACTTCACAGACATATTTTATATAGGTATGGCCCTACAATATACATTTCAAATATAGCATGATAGGTCCACTTTAAATTCAGTAATCGAGTAAATCTACTTCCATCACTGCCACTAGCCAGTGTCCTTTATTACATTTTCAAACCCCACCCATCCCCCACCTGTTTGATCACCTCTGCGCTACGTGACGATGTTTTGACAAACACACACACACACACACACACACACACACACACACACACACACACACACACACACACACACACACACACACACACACACACACACATGCAGATGCAGATTCTCCTGCTCTCTGAAACCCATCTCTTCTCTCTTGGCTCTATCTTCCTTTCTAGCCCTTGGTTGTAGCGGTGTCTTTTTGATGTTAGTAAGAATCTGAGGGAGTGGTTATGAAAAAAACAGCAGTCTAAAAATAGCTTTTGGATGAGAAGCGGGCAGAAAATAGCCTTTCATCTGTCTTTGTAGCTTTCCTTTGCTCTCCTCTTCCTTGACAGACAGAGAGAAGGATCCTTGGCTTTAAACATGAATAATAATTTGTAGTCAGAACAGGCTGGAACAGGGAAGTACTCGCATGTCGCAGTCGGACAGCAATTCTGATCCATGACACGTTCTCTGTTAAATCTGTCAGTCTGATACGTATAGTACCACAATGTGAGTAACACTCATTATAGCTCCTATATGTTAGGTGTACATGTTACACCTTTGAGGACTCTGCACTGTCAAGAGTCGAGATTGTCATGGACAATTACCAGGAGAAGTAACTGGAATGAATTTGTCTCTATATTGCATGGTTGATGACATGATTTTGAAGTGTGGATAATTTATTTTCAGCAGCTACCTGAATGAAAACTGTGTGATACAAAGTTACTTACGTTTAGATCACTTGTAAGCAATGTCTTTTGTTTAAACAGATTTTGTAGGCATGGTCAGCTACAGACATTCCTAATCTCGATCTAGACCTTTTTCTCACTTCCAACACCAAATATTTAAGTAGATGAAATTCTGTGCGATCTAGATGGCACTTTTTTTACTAAAAATGTGTCGGGGATTAACATCATTAATCATTGGTGATATAGAACTGTATAAGCAATAGTCTTTGCAGAATAGGATACACTTGGTTCCTAATGGGAATTAATCTGATTAGTTTTTCAGTAAAAGATTTCTTTGTAGTTCATTATGTTACGAAAAGTGCAATCTTTACATATTTTAGATATATGTGCAGCTAAAAGTTTGGTTTATTTAGTAAAGTTGCTAATGAATTTCACAATCAGAACCTTATGCAGTTACATCTTTCTTTATCCTTCATGAATATAGAGTATTTTAAAAAGGTTGAGGTGTCCCTGAGTGGCTGTTACAGAACCGAATAGTGGACTGAAGGTCTTTGAAGACTCAAGCTGTTTCTACTTAGAATTCTGGTCTATTTTAGCTGCAATTTCCACACTGCTGGTGTGAAAATGGTCCCTGTGCCTCCACCATCCTGGATTCTTCTTTCTATTATTGCTAAACGTTGGCATGAAATTGCAGCTAAAAAAACGTTGACTCTTTGACTGACACCAAACCTGACGATTAACATTTTTCTCCAAGAGGAATAGCAGTGGAATGAGTGTGTTTACACAAGAAGTACACCATTCAACAACACAATTCACTGGGAATAACATCTCGAAATCTTCAGATATGGGTTTCCAGGAGCTTTTTGACTACACAAGGTTTTCCACAGTGAAACCCATCTTCCTCTTTGACTCCACTTTCCTGCAGCTTATCTTCCTCACCGCGGGGCCCCCACCTCTCGGCCCCTCTTCGCTGTCACTGTATCAGCAGTCGCCTCAGGTGAATGCATATCCCAGATGCCTGTGTGTCAAAACCAATGTAGCGTTTATGTCGTGTGATCAGAGCGTTAGCAAGATGAAACCGAGACGCTATGAGAGGAGCAGCTGACCCGGAGCGAGGAGGAGAGACAGCTGAGTTTATGTAACCTCAACAGAAGAGCTTGTATACTGTTCTGGCTGCGTGCCGGCTCACCGCTGTGTTCAATGTATGTTTGTATAGAGAGGAGAAGTATAGTCTGATGTCTGCTGTGTGTCTCGGACCGTCCTCTGGAACATGAAGTCCCCCTGTCACCCCTAAACTGTGAACAACTCAAATGAGTCACTCCGGTAAAAGCAGTATAACATTAATGCTGCAGATCAAAGAACAAAAGTGAAACAAAGTTATACAGATTAATTTGTTTATGGTAAAAATCTCCAAATATCTCTATTGTTTTACAATTATTTGAAAAAGGAATAAACAGAGAGAACTGGAGCAGTAAGGAGAAACAAAAAAACAATGGAGAATACAATGGGGAAGGTGTGTTATAGGTTTTTGTATGTAAATGGTCTGCAAAGGCTAAAATCTCAAAGTTTCTCTGCACTTCATATTCTGATCTATTTTAAACAGACTGTGGGAGTGTTGAGGAGAGAGAATACTACATTTTGCTTTAATCCGAGCACAGATCTGGGACTCCACCATCCCCACCTTGATTGAATAAAGTTCAAGAGGGTTTTTTTTTCACACTGTCTGGCTGGCAGTGAAGCAGTCGGCCAACTCTTCAAGCCACACAACAGCTGATACACAGCAGGCTGAGGTTCGCATTTTTTCAAATATCTTTTTTTTTCTCTCCTGTGCTTCTTGCCAAACACTTGCAGCTGCCTATTTAACCAAGATATCACTTGACGTTCAGGTCTACCGATTAGCTAACGCTGCTTTGTTTGATCAAACTGAAGTGTTTAAGCCTGTGTTCTGTGCTGAGATAAAAAAAAAGGCTGCTTGGGAAGAGAAATCTACCCGAAAATGTTTCCTCTTTTATCGGATTCAGCTTTCTTTTCCCATTTCTACAAATCTCTCTTTGTTTGCCGCCATGCAAACACAGAGAGAAGCTCGCGCTCCATTTCAAAGCCAGACGTTTAGCTCGCTCTCTCTGGCCTCACAAGGAGTGTTGCCTCTTGTTTGATTTCAGTCTGAGAGTTTAGTTTAAATATAAATGGATATGTGTGGCGTGGTGTTTCTGTATCCCCTGTAAACAGTAGATTGTCTCTGTTAAGGGGATGCTGGTCTGTAGAAAGTAAGAAAAGCTGCTTTTTCTATCTTAGAGTTTTTCTGTGTGAGTGCAAATCCAAACACAGCTGAGGGTTTCTTTTGTTTGCTCTGTTGACTCCCAGTTTTACACCTCAGCTCATAATCAGAGCAAAAGTTGGAAAAGGAGACGGACAAAGTGTGCCAAGGCTCTGGGTGTAGAACAACCAGCCTTTGTGTGCAGGGACAACAAAGACAAGATTTAGCATCTCATTTCATTCTGTGCCAAAATAACGGCTAACAATCTTTACAAGCATCTTTTAATTTACTCTGAGGAACACATGATTGGGTTTTTTAACGCATCGGGAGGTTTTAATTCCCCAAATAAAGAGTGCAAAGTAAGATAATGTTCACAATATTGTTATATCAGCCCCAAAAATACACTTTATACTGAGGGAAAAAGCCACAAAACTCCTTTTCTTTAGCATCTTTGCCTACCTTGCTAACCCTAACCCTGTCACTTTCTATAGCCTATTCTTAACCGTAGGCATTTCAAGGATGAATTCCACATTTAAATATAAAGCAGTAGTTATCTGAAGAAACATCCTTTCAAATGCACCTCTCCTAGACGCTACTCAATTGAAGACTGCATAACTGGTGACGTGAATTAATCCCCGGTAGACAAAACGTCTCTTTGAGGGGGCAATCATTTGAAATCGAAAACCAAGTTTTGTAATGAATCTCCATTAAGGACAGGTTTTAATCTTATCACAAGGTACGATGAGTCCTTTGTGAAATTAAGTCGTTGACCTAATTACGTACAGTCAGTTTCGTAATTGCCACATGGAGAACAACCTGATTTATGCTAGACGAACATGAGTTTCGCAATTGTCCAAAAGGCAAAAGGGTTACATCATCAGAATTTGTAGGGATTTTTGTCTTTCCAGACAAAATGAGAACTTTGAGAAGCTTCAGAAATATCTGTGGCTTCCAAAAGAAACCCGCATGGCGTATAGAAGATCAAACGGTTCTTCATCGAGATTTTGTGTCGGCTAATGTTCGTGTGGAAAGCCTAACCGGGGCTTTACTGTGGGGTTTTTTGAGCACAGTGATCCAGTTGTGCCTGAGTGATTTACTCTCCCTCAGCCTTTAGATATATTTCTCTGAGCAAACAACCAGGAGTGCGGAGTCAAGCTGTCAAACTGTTTTGCGCCCTCACCAACAAGCCCTCTTCTTTCACAGCGAGGAAAACGTTGAGCCGCGCTGCAAAATTGACTCGCAGCTCAGCGTTCTTCAACAGAAGTGTAATGGGAGCGACTGCACCAGACAAGGCAGACTGGCTCACTTCTCTACCCTCTCCTCCAAAAGGCTCCGATCACGAGGCCATTACACCCAGCAGAGACGGTGAGTCAAGAAGACAAACATAAAGCTGGACCCCCGCAGAGCCGAAGCTCAGAGCTCAGCTCACATCGTGCTTCTAACCTGCTGAGACCATTTCATTCTGAGGTGTGGGTGCTCATCGCAATTTGTGGTTACATGGGAGCCCCTGTCATGGCTCCATGGATCACCCGTCTTCTGAGGTTGTTTTGCACACATCAAATGCATGTGAATGATTACATTGGCATATGTGCACATACGAAATCCCCCACCAACAAGCAAAACATTCTTACATACAGAGACCTTTGCTGGTACTAAGACTACATATCTGCCAAAAGGGTATACAAAATATCAAATTACGTTTTCCAGAAACACTCTTGCGTTGTACTTTGGTGAAAATTGACTGGCTAATTTGTGCTATAATTAACCTCTGCTGTACCAGAAGGCCAAAAAGTCCATAATGAGAGGACACATGCTCAAAATTGTCGCTGTGATCAAAATGTAAATTATTCCAACTGTAGAGGCTAAGCCAACGCTTTAAGCCTCTGAGGATCCGCTTTGTGGGTGTAATTGACGCACACCTTGTTTGCTGCCGAATAAAAGTCAGAAACAAAGTTTCCAGTTCGAAATAGTCCATTTATTTCCCTTTTTTACTGGTTTCTTTCCATCATTCACCACACAATATTTACGGTTTACACAATACCTTTTGCTTTGTTTGTAATCCCGTCTTTGTGTGTGTGTTCTCTGTGTGTCATCCGTGTGTGTGTTCTCCGTGTGTATGGCCTTCCGGCGGAACCTCTCACCAACAAACATAGGTTCCTACGTTTATACCCAGTGTTAATTGGCTCCTACACCAACTTTAAACTCGATCTCAGCTGACCTTACATTGCGCACAAGCTAGCAGGTGAGGTAACCATAAACAACTCAACTCAACTAGCTGTTTTTACCGCAAGGCTCCTAGTCCAACATCGCAGTTAGCAAAGAGAAAATCGCATGTAATCTAAGGGCAACTTCCAAGATTGCGTTTCGGCCAAAGCGCCTCTTTAGCTCTTCACATGGACTATTTACCTGCATACAAACAAAGCCTGCTCATATGTGATTGGTTAATACCACTAAGACTACAAACGGAAACCAAAAAGCTCCAATACCAAAATGTGGTCCAGTCCGACTCTGCAAACACAGTTGGTCAAGAACCACTTATTAAGAAAGCAGCAGTGTCTTAAACTTTGTTCTGACGTAACTCGTAATTATCTGTTCTACAGTCAGAGCTATTCAGGAAGTGTTTATTGGCCCATGTCAACCACCAGTTGATCATTCCTGATGTGATCCACTGTAATTCTGCATTTTTTAACCTTTAAACCTTAAAGTTTAAGCGTAAAATCACTCGCTAAATCATCTCACGACCCATCCCATGACCTGTTGAAGGGGTTCCGACCCCAGTGATGGGAACCACTTGCATACAGTATGTTTGTGTTTGTGTGTGTGACGAGTCGACAGAGACAAACTGCGGCAGTTGTTGTATTTGGGTCAGCCGTGCAGAGCAGAGAGCAGCATCTAGTGGAGTGTGAAGCGGCCTCAGTGATCAGCTCCTTCCCTTTGTGCTGCGTCTTTGTCCGGCCAGAATCACCCGTGTTAATCATTAGCCTGCTGCTTTTGTCCACCTCGTACACAACAAAGCCACTGCGAGTCAATCGGTTGTTGTTGCCCACACAGGCAATGTGCAACAAGAGAAAACAGTCAATGCTACCAGACTCTACTTAAAGGGGTTATCAGTGAAAATATGCAGGATTTCAAGTTATTGATGTTTCCCTCTCTTCAGGATCATTGCAGCTTAGTAACCAAACTGAACTCTGAGGCTGTCTTGTTGTTGTTTAATTTTTAACTCCATTTTAAATTACAAGACCTCACCTTTCATCTCCTGTTGATCTGTTCCCTGCAGGGC
>NW_011346641.1:1741-6955 GCF_000735185.1 Notothenia coriiceps | reverse complement strand
TGTGTGTGTGTGTGTGTGTGTGTGTGTGTGTGTGTGTGTGTGTGTGTGTGTGTGTGTGTGTGTGTGTGTGTGTGTGTGTGTGTGTGTGTGTGTGTAGGAGGGGAGTCATCTGCCCCTGAAAGAATGGAAGAATAAGAATCAGGGTTATAAACCTCATGAGAGGAAAGGGGGGACCCTGCAGTCCTGCTGATGCTGCATTTGGCCTTATATGGGTTTTCAGAAATGTGCATGTATTCGGACACACACAAACACACACTTGCTGTGACACTTCATTCTGGGTAAGTCACCTTTAGTTAATTTTACTGCAATGAATAATAAAGATCAAGCTTCAATTCAACAAAATCAATTAACATGACATGAGTTCCATTCATGATTCATGGGAAGTTGATTGGATCACCTGGCTGCACTTTGTGATGGTTAGTGTTTTAATTAAAGACACAAAAGGGTTCTGTACTGCTCATTCTGATTGGTACGTATGACAACTAATATAACTATGTTTCTCCTAAAATTCCCAAAAGAAAAGGCGACATTATGCATTCAATATGCAAGCACAGACCCCGCCCCCATGGTTTTCAATCAGAATTACTCTCGTTATGAACACGCCCCTTCAGCGTCGCTCCCTCGCGCTGCTGTCCCCATGGCTGCACCCTTCCGAGAACCAGGTAGAACGACAACTGTTTCAGACGACTTCCGGTTGCAACTGTCAAAATACAATTCGAAAAAGTGGACAATGCTTTGAAGAGCTAGTAAGGATTTACTTTACTTTATTAATAGTTTTTCATTGTAAAATGTAAACAGGAAGTTAAAATATTGAAGCTCTGATTTTTCCTGATATTTAAGTTATTTGCCAAACCACAGGCCACTGAATTTTAACTGTTTGTTGCTGAAAATTACAGACAGTGACCGAATTATAATGTTTTGTACTACAGTATCACAAGACTTATTCGAGAATATTTTTTTTAAACAGCCCCCCCTCCTTAATCTCTATTTTTTGCATCCTTACAAAAATAAAAAAACAAAGGTGCTCTAGGAGGAGATTCAGGTGATAAGGGGGGGGGGTTACCTTGGTTGGTTATTGGCTAATGCAAGGCCGCCCCTGGCCAACTTGTGGCCCCACGCAAAGTTATATGATGAGGCCCTCTGTGTCGCGAGCTTCGACAGGGGGGACGGGGGGGGGGGCGGTAGTGGAGCCTCGCAGCGGCGAAACTGTGGCGCGCATACACTGTAGGTGCGCTGCATTTGCGCTTCAGATGAGGCTCCCTCTGCAAAATGAAGCACCCTCCGCAAAATGAAGCACCCTCCGCAAGCTGAGGCCCCCTCCACGAGGTGAGGCCTCACGCAGTCGTGATCGGCCTGTAGGGAGGAGCGGCCCTGGGCTAATGGTTACAAGACCAAAAAAACATTATGACATCACAAAGTGACCAAAATCTGATCAGCTCATTTTCAGACAGGTTTTAATGTAAATGGTTCTGAACAAAAATTGAGCGAATCTTTGTTCCTGAAACTTTCAGAATGTCTTTACAAAGGGGACACATGTTGATGTATAAAAGACATGAGAAAGTGGATTTTGCATAAGGTGATCTTTAACTCAGTTGTTAATGTTTTCTTTTCATTTGCTTTTGGTCTGTGTACAGGCCTTTAGTCAATTTTGTTAAAAACGGTATGAAAACTGTTATAATCATCAGAGGAGAGATTTTCTGTTTCTCTTTAATTGGCAAATGTTGGACTTTTACTTTGAAGGAAAATGATGGTGTTCCTGTAATATTGTTGCGAAATGTGCCAGCTTGACGCAACTTCCTGAAATATTGACAGCTTGAATCGCTCTCCTTTACGAGTGGAAACGATAGCTCCTGTTGTGTGAGAGCCGCTATCACAACTCACGGCGCCACCTTTCCTCGGATTTTACGTTGTACTTTTAAAGAAGTTTACAGGAAGCGTTCTCAGGTTGGAGTTTAGGACAATACTCGGGGTATGAAAGTGGAGCAGGCGCCTGAAACAAAGTAAAAGAGGAGGTTTGATGGCTGCTGGGGATGGAGCCCAGCTGCCTGCCACCGTAGCGGCCAGCCGGAGCGTGGAGAAGGCGCTGGAGGAGGCTGCTGCTAGCGGGGCTCTCAACTTGTCCAACCGAAAACTGAAGGAGTTTCCCCGCAGTGCCAGGAACTACGACCTGTCCGACATCACACATGCAGGTCAGTTTACATTGCAGTGTTTTATTCAACTAACAAAGCAGCACGAGCAAGCTAGCTGTTATAATGAGCACCGTCTTTTGTTTTATCGCCACCTGCTTCTTTCTTCTAACGGAGAACCCTTCCTCAGCGCGACACGTTTCACGAGACTCCCTCAGTAACTCCGTAGCTTGCTGTTCCCCTGCTGACTGTCACAACGGTACACCTCGTAAATTATGAATTACGTCTTCTTTCAGTATCACAACATCCCTATTATTTCGGCACGTAGATACCCTGTCAAACTGTTTTTAAATCGGTACGAATCTTTAAAAAACGCCCCATGGTCTTCTTCCAGCAAACTGCAGTTTTAGCTCAGTGTTAGCATGCAATATGCCTCATTCTTTTTTTAAAGAATTGCCCTTGCCTGGAGGTTTCGTTTAAGGTGTAAACAAGGCAGCATATAAACTACTCTACTATTTAAAATGTCACATAAAGTTCCAGCTTTTAAAAGAAGCGTCGCGTGCTCTCTTAAAGTGGACTTAAAAGAAAAAAAAGCAAGGCTGAGTTCCTCTTCCTCACATACAGGCAGCTCTCATTAGCCGCTGAGAAATGTCTACATTGCTAATGTGTGTTGGTCAGGTCTTGTTGGTTTTACTAAAAGCTTAGTTCTCCAGAAATCGTGTTATTCTCGATCTTACTTTCTTGGCTTTTACAGTGTTTTTTGTAGTTTTTCAGTATTTTCAGAGCCAATAGTGAAAACACATGGCAACCTTCTAGCAACCTGCCCCTCAATGTGTGCCTTTCACTCCATCCCCACTGACACTAAGCATTCCTATCAACATTATGCATTTCCTGCACACCATGTAAACAACACATTGTTCTTTTTAACACTGTGAGCCAAGTTCATGTTCATCTGGATATATATTTTGGACATTCCTTTATATCCGTTCCTCTGTAAAAAAACCTGCACAGCCCTGCAGTTTGTCATCATCATCTATTTATTTTACTACGTTTTTTTTGTTTCTTTTTATATATTTATATTTGGTGTAAATACTTTTCTTAATTTTTGGTATTTTGTTAAATATATATATTTTTTAATATTTTCTTTTTGTGATCGTTGTATTTTTGACCTCTTACAACTTATTTCCTTATGTTATTTATTTTTGCACCACCATGCACCATTTTGTAGTTGAGCCAAATTGCCCAGGACATTGTAGAGAGCTTGAGAGCACCAACAGAGAGTAAAACTGAAGAGTGAAGTAGGTGTGGATGACACTGTGGATTAAAGGGAACTACCTTGCCCTCGCCTTGTTGAAAATAGGATTACCCCATCCAGGTTGCTGAAATCAATCTGGCTACACAGGGATTTAAAGCAGCAACCCCTATCCTCCCTCACTGCTCTCCGTGCTCTGGTAGTTATGACCATCTGCTCATAACAACCCAGGTCTAGGCCCTGTGGGAAGACAAGGCCTTGAACGCACGGAAAAACACACACATGTACCTGCCGCTGGAGCAACCCAACCCTAATGACTATGGAGGTGATGAATACAATTCATACTTTGGTAATGCACCTGATTAGGATGTGTTTATTCAAGCACAGGTTCTTGGATAAACTAATGTTATCCGGCTTTGCAGGTCAGTAAAAGATACAACTGTGGTTGGTGTTGTTAGGTTTAAAGGGACACTCATATATGTACAGTTTAATCAGAATATTTATTACTGTGCCTGTGAAAAAAGATGGATCCGGAGGGGCTTCTTCTGACCAAATAACCCTTTTGCATTAAATGTTTAGACAAACAACCGTTTGTTTTGGGTTCATGAAAGTTGTTCATGTAATATTTTCGTTGCCTAAAAATGTCAGTGTTGTTGTTCAGCTTTCAGTTTTACTTGGCCTCATCTCGTGTTACTTATGGTTCCAAAAACCAAGATGGCTATGGCCAAAATGCCAAACTGGAGGCTGTAAAAAACCAAGAAACTGTATTCCACAGACCTAGGGTGATGCCATGGTGGCTACGTCCACTCCTTAAATAGGAATTCAGTTAATTGTTTGTAGACTGTTATCTTATAGGGGTCCAAGTGGCACTCAGAGTTTGTTGAAGGAGTCCCCACAAGAATGAGGAACAGGTTAGTGTCAAGCTGTATGAAGCCTTTGGAACAGTGGACATTTTGGTTTGTCAAACACAACAAACTATGAATACCATGAATTCAATATGGCTGCTTTTCATTTCGATGTGCCCTGGTGTTGTACATACTGGCACACTTACAGTTGTACTTTAAAGGAACACATCCCTCATTAATGCTATACTTCCACCTGCCATTTGTGACAGGGCTGCGTAGATGTTTCCATGACAGACATGTTGACATGACATAGCAGAGAATGCAAAGGTGTTCATAATTATATTAATAATGGCTGCATTTCCTTTTTTGAGCTCCAGTTCCAGGGTCTTGCCTCTCTGTTGTCCATGCTTGATTACTTCCATGGCTTAGTCGAATGAACTATTTTAATTCTGAACCTCAATCACTAATAAACTAGTTGCTTTAAGTGTGGCAGACGTGATTTCACACATAGAACATGGAAGCTTGTCTTCTACCTTTTGAAACAGTATATTTGAAAAATAAAACTTACTGGCTCTTTTGGAGCTTTCAACTGCATCTTGCATGATTGGAGCTGTATAAGGTTTTTTTTTTTTTTTGTCCCAGAGGACTTAAGAACAAGCACATGTTTGTATTTCTTAAATATATATTATAGCTTGAACCAGTAAACTGTTAGAATTTCTGTTGAAGTAAAATTTTGTGTAAAAGTAACTGCCGTAAAAAAACTTTGAAGCAAGAATAAGTTACTGTTGGCATATCTAAGGACGTGTCATATTCTGAAGAATAATCTTTTATGTTAATTTAAGATAGAAAAGTCATACATTTTACAGGGATGTCAGATAAATGATCATAGAAAGGATGAGTTCATTTGAACTAGGGGTGCACCGAATGGGAAATTCTTGGCCGAAACCGATACCGAAAATAGGAAACAGTTGGCCGAAAACCGAATGCCGAA
>NW_011346641.1:279-1696 GCF_000735185.1 Notothenia coriiceps | reverse complement strand
CTTTTGTTGACATAGTTTTGCCAAATACTTATTTTGACGGGTTGCTATATAGTTATATGACGTGCTTTTACCAGGATTTGGTTATCACAAGTCGGGCAAGCTCTTCCAAGAAAGGCTCAGAAACCCACTATGAACATTTTTTTCCATTGCAAAAAAACACTTACGCGGTTTCCCTATTTTTAAACAAAAAGTACAAAACAAGCTGTGGACCTCTGAGCTTCAGCGGGACAGAACATTGTGTTAGTGAAAACAAACAGCTTTTAGTCGAATAATGCCAGAACAAACGTTCAGAAACATGCTTTAGAATAACTTAAACAATACAGATATAAAACATACAAAAGAGCTGCTTTTGGGGAAAGTCTGATTGCTGCTGTTTAAAAAGTGAATGATCGTCTGTCTCACACACCACACACACCACACCACACACACAGCAACACACATCACACACACACACAACACCAACACCACACACACACACACCCACACACACACACACACACACACCACACAACCACACACACACACACACAACCACACACACCACACACCACACACAACACAGCAACACAGAGTACACACACACACACACACACGACACAACACACACACACAGCACACACACCGCACACACACACACGACACTTAAGAAGTGCACCAGGGGGATGTGTATACAGCAGCATCAGAGACAGTGGTACCTTTTTTTTGGCACTAGAAAAGGCATTTTTACAACACAAAAAATACTTTACATGGTGGAAACGAAATGAAGATCACTTTGGTTCCTTTGCCTAATGGAAACTCCCAGCACTTTGAGTAAACACAAAGAGATGTATAACTGCGTATATAAAGAAAACGTCAGGAGAAAACACTGATAGGAGTTCATTTGCAAAAACAGATTGATTGATTTTCACTTCAGTGCAAATGATTTAAATAAGAAAATTGAGACCAACCAAGCACTTCTGTGACTGCCATTGAAAAACAATGATATCTGTTTATGCAAATTCTCCCTGTAACAATCAACACTTCAATTAGGGGTGCACCGAAAGGGAAATTCTTGGCCGAAACCGATACCGAAAATAGGAAACAGTTGGCCGAAAACCGAATGCCGAAAGGCCGAAAATGATTAATAGAAATATATATATATAATGTATACATTTTTTACCAATGTTGTTCAGCTGCCTGATTATGGAAAGATAAATGATTATGGCAAAACTTAACTTAAATAATAATCACTATTATGGGTCCATAAAACATTTATTCAGCACTTCTGAATGCAGACAGTACATTAATTCCAAGTCAAGTGCATTTTCTTTTCTCTGTAGGATAACTACAACAAAGTGCATTCAGAACAAAGCCAAGGTGCTTTAAAACTGCATAAACATCTAGGCCAGTAGGCCTACAACAAAATAGTGTAAATAAA
>NW_011346641.1:0-239 GCF_000735185.1 Notothenia coriiceps | reverse complement strand
AATAAAGACTGTAACAGCCAGGCCTTCAACAACAACAAATGCACCTATAAGTGCATGCATACAAATGTGCAAACTGGATAAATCCACATGAATGTAACTATTTACAAATGGAATTACAATTGAATTTCAAGAATCTGTAAATAAGGCTGTCTGTCCTCATAAGCAAAGTAGTAAACATTGTATAAAGATACATAAAGTGAAAACTGGATACAAAATCCACAATCAATTACAAATTAAAT
>NW_011346640.1:0-5593 GCF_000735185.1 Notothenia coriiceps | reverse complement strand
CTACGCGTCACTCTCACTCATTATTTGGTAACGTGTGTGTGTATGTGGAACTTCCCCTCGATTCCATTGGCTCTAGCGGTTAAAAAGAGATGTCAATCATCAAAATCGACCAAGGGGGGCCAGAGATAGGTCAAATCCACCCAAACGACCCCAGAAGTAGTTTTTTTTTGCTAAATCTCTCTAAAAAGGTCAAATTTCACGTGTTTTTCATCAATCTTGATACAGGGTACTTATTATATGTTGTCGTTTGGATTCCTAAAGCTTTTAGTCTACCATCCCATCATTCAAGGGTGGTCTTCACTATAAGTACTTTTTTTTTTTGGACGGACACAATAATTTACATTTTTTTACTGTGTTCAATCTGAATTTACTTTAAAATAAAAACATTTATATTGATTCTTACTACATCCAACTCACAGATGTAACATTGCTTTGAGAAAACTGATTATTAATTTACCCCTTTTAGAAGGGAAGATATGGTCATTTGTTCTGGGAATGTCATTTTCGAGCCTGAGACCTGAAAAACAGGCTCGGGGCTTAACAGGTTAGGGAACCTGTCTCCCTCTCCACTGTTTTGGATTCATAGAATACTGGCTCATAGTTTCTTTGAGATTGAACGATCTTTCCAATATGATGACATGAGACTCCCTCTTAAATCTGATATGCACATCAAGTCTTGAATTCAATTGAATCCACCGCCATAATCCATGTTAAAAACATAAACTTTTTTTGTTGTCCCTCATCATTGCATCCCATGACCTTTCAGCATTCAGAAACATCCAATCAAACTTTAAACAGTGATACGCTGAATGAAAATACCTGCGTGAAATCCACCACCTGGGCCCTTCAATTCTGTTTAATTCAAGAGAGCTGTGCAAACTGATTTATTACACACCGGTCGGCTTCACTTTAATTATATTTTTCTGAACGCATTGCTGTCATGTCTTTACTCTTCTGATTTAGTTTAGTGATTGTAAATGCTTATTTGGAAATAAATGATTCATTGCAGAGTGGGACTTAGTCTCGCTGCATTTCCGTTGTGAAGTTGCATTGGTATTCAGCCGTAACACCTGTTCATCCAGCAAAGGCTCTCCAGCAGAAACATGGTGCTCTCCTTCCTCGTGCACATTGGATTTGCTGCAGCATCCTACTATAATTAGACACGGAGCGAGAAAAAGGAGGAAAAAAAATCTGTTTATCCACGAGTTAAGTCTACTGGCAGGTGTTGGGTGTGCCAAAAAGGATTTTGATTTGCAGCATGACTCATAATGCACGCGAAGGTCGAGTGGTATGATTGGTTAGTGAATGATTTAATTTGCAGGCGCAGTTGGTGTCCAGTGTGCTTAGTTGCTGTGATTTTCACTGTTGAGCAATATCACAAACTGACCCGAGTGCTCTCATTCACAGCTAGGGTTTCACATTGTTTGGTATTGTCAGGGAAATTTAAATAAACATGTTACTTATTTAACATGTGATACATTAAAAAGAGTTCTGGGATGCAGACTTTACCGTCAGATGCTCAAACAACTAATTTCACTTCCTAATATTTATTCTCACTGATATGACTAAAATGGACAACATTCTACAAACTCCTTCACAAACTGCATCCTCCAAGAGGTTGAATCAACACCGCTCTGACACAACTTCAACACACACTGAAAATCCTTCATGATGCTAGTATTTATAGCTGGGATGTTGTATTCCACTGCTTACTACTACTTCTTGTTATTTTTACATCATGAGCTGATATTAGAGCCTGCCAGCTTGCTGAATTGACAGGATATTGAAACTTGTGGTAGGGGACCGTCACAAAACTTTGTGCAACATGACCAAGAGATATCTATCCCGTTCTAATTTTTTCACTTCAAATCAACAGTATTTCAACTTTGACATCTTACGATTCAATGAAAAACATATATTTTTATTTAACTCTATATATTGGCTTTAAAATAAATCTATGTATTTTCCACCATTTAACCTGTTAGTCCCCAAGCCTGTTTTTCAGGTTTCAGGCTCCAAAATGACATTCCCAGAACAAATGACCATATCTTCCCTTCTAAAAGGGTTACATTAATAATATTTTTTCTCAAAGTACTGATAAACCTGTGAGTTGGATGTAGAACAGTCAGAATCAATATAGATGTTTTTTATTTTAAAGAAAATTTAGATTGAACAAAAATTGTAAATTATAGTGTCCGTCCCAAAAATATTTTGTACTTATAGTGAAAACTAACATTGGATGATGGGTTAGTAGACTAAAAGCTTTAGGAATCCAAAGTACAACAGATAATAAGTACTCTGTATCAAGATTGATGCAAAACAAGTGATATTTGACCTTTTTAGACAGATTTAGCAAAAATTGTAAATGGTAAATGGACTCTACTTATATAGCGCTTTATCCAGTCTTTAAGACCCCTCAAAGCGCTTTACATACTACATGTCATTCACCCATTCACACCCATTCATACAGAGCAGTGTACCTTACTCTAGGACCTAACATTCACACACATTCACACACCATTGGCCATGCCATCGGGAGCAACTCAGGGTTAAGTATCTTGCCCAAGGATACATCGACATGTTGACTGCATGGGCTGGGATCGAACCCACAACCTTCTGGTTGAAAGACGACCACACTCCCTCACAGCCACAGTCGCCCTGGACAAATGGACAAAAAAAATAAAACACTTCTGGGGTCATTTGGGTGGATTTGACCTATCTTTGGCCCCCCTTAATCGATTTTGACATGTGACATTTCTTCCTGACCGCTAGAGCCAATATAATCGAAGGGAAATCTTCCCATAGACTCTCACGTTAAAAAAAAAGATGCGTATGCAAACTTTCTGCGTATGCAAACTTTCTGCAGAGCGTAGGAATATCCCTGCTCTGATATCTTGAAACGGAAAAGCAGTTTTATTGCTTATGGATTATCAGAACATTTCAAAGGGGACACAGACACATTGGATTAACCTATGGATTAACTACACCATCGTTTTTATCGTTTTAATGCCATTGAAGACCAGTTTTGACCAGACAAAGACCAAGGTAAACCATGTTAGCGTTTTGGGCTACCTAGCGCCACATGTTTTGATGTAGGTTTTAGTTATTTTCTCCGCAAATTTGTAATCTTTGAGTGTTGAGGTGGGTACCAAGATATTCTGTGTCTCCTTACGATCATAAACAATGTGTTGGATGTGCAGCTAGGATAAGTAATAAGGGAGCTAGGAGCAGGGGCGGATCTAGACAAATAGTCATGGGGTGGCAAGAGGGTGGCAGGAGAATTTCAGGGGTGGCATCCCCTGGCAGAAGTATATGCTGATTTAATCGCAGTCATATCAATTACTGTAATGTTAACTTGGAAAGCCACAATATTTATTTTAACTCAATAACATTTGGTGACATTATTGTGGCACATCAGTAAAGCCTTAAATATAAATACTGTATATAAGGTGGCAGAATTAATTTAACCCTCTATGGCAGGGGTCTTCAACGTTTTTCAGGCCAGGGACCCCCAAACTGATGGAGAGCTGGAGCAGGGACCCCCCTACTATATGTATGGCATACAATTGTGTTTTATATTAAACGGGACCTAGTGCCGTGTATAAACTCTGTTATTGTACATTCAATACTAAGCTATTCATATAATACACAGGTTAATATATTCATGTTTTTATTTTAAACATGTGCAAGGTACAGGGTGGCCGTGCCACTGCCATTTATAAACATACATCTTGAACACAACACAGAGCTATTAAAATAATTCACAGATTCAAGTTTTAACTTTAAAGAGCAACTTGCAGGTTAGAGACACCAGTGAATAAATGTGTAGGAAAATGATGAATACACTAGATTTTCAAAAAAATATACAGAAATATACACTACAGTGACATCTGGCGTCGTTTTGGTAAGACATTTTCACTTCCGCATATAAAAAACTCCGCACGTGACCTCCCGCGTGTGACTTGACGAGAGCGGCCGGTCTAATGTATGAATAAACATGGATCACAATGCCAGTTTTGACACAGAAGAGGTTGAAAATATATATTCAAATGCATATGATTATAATTATGAGCCTGCTAGGCGTCCAAGAGACCATGAGCAGCCAAGGATTAGAAAAAATAACGGCCATCGGAGAGAAATTGAGCTTTGGTGTGAGGAGAACCAGTGGAGAACAGGGCAGCTGTCTTGGTGAGTGACCGGCGTTAGCTACAGAATGTTAGCTAACGTCAGTCACATCACAACATTGTAAAGTTAGCAATCATATATCAGACTATAACTAAAGTAGTATTGATAATATAGTAACGTTACTGGCAGGACTGTTGATACTGATCCATAACAGAAACTAATGCGCAAGTATCAGCCGTATCTCGCGTTACCTAATGCAACTCCACACTACGGTGCTGTGTACCGGAGGGGAGAGGCGAGATACGGCTGATACTTGACGATCTGGCGGAGAAAGGTTGTGGAGCAGAAGATAACGTCTTCTGCCTCGATTTCTCCATTCGCTACAATATGTTGGATTCATGTTAATGTGCATTTAAAGACATTTAAATTTGTGGGAAAAAAATGTTTGGAAAACTGGTAGGTTTTCAACTGTTTGGGGAGTTTATATCCAGTTTACTTCGTTGAAGAAGCGGGCTTTTTTTGCTTTGTATGCCGGGGGCGGGCGGGAGATTCCTGATTGGTTGTTGGTCGCCTTGGGCGCGAGAAATCGCCAAGCCTCAGACACGCCCAGCTTCAAGATTTTTTGATGCCTGTAGTGTAGACGGGCCGTAAGGGTGAAA
Organism: Notothenia coriiceps; assembly: GCF_000735185.1. Lineage (NCBI taxonomy): Eukaryota > Metazoa > Chordata > Actinopteri > Perciformes > Nototheniidae > Notothenia > Notothenia coriiceps. Next base: position 809 of record NW_011346640.1, on the reverse strand, counting down.
GTGCAGCGATCAAAGTGTGTCACATACCTGTGCTTCACTGCTGACAATAACTCTTTCATGAACTTCCACAATAGTGAGTCTATTTTGTCAAATGGCTCAATAAAGTTTGATGAAAGATGCCTAGGCTCTTTGCGTATTTATTCCTAAAAGTTGTTTCACAATGGTACAATGTTGCCTGCAGGCAACATTGTACATGTAATCTTGTTAAAATATAAAAAATAACGATCTTCTCATTTTAATTGGCATGCAATTTAACTTGTTGAGGCTATTTAGTATTTTCCATGTGTTTTTAAATACATTTTGTTCAAATTTGAAACAATAACTCTCTTTTTTCATAACTTACTATTATGGTACAGTGTTGCCTCAAGGCAACACACCCCAAAAAGTACCCCCATACCTCACAGCATTCAAAACATCACTCAAAACCCACCTGTTCAACACTGCATTCAACCACTGACCATCCCCCTCCACCCCTATTTTCTGTTTTGTTTATCTCTTTTTGTATTTCTTTGTTTGTTTTTTTTGTCTTTTCTTAATTCTCTGTCAAAGCGTCTTTGAGTTTCATGAAAAGCGCTATAAAAGTCCCGTGTATTATTATTATTATTTTTTTTTCATAACTTACCATTATGGTACAGTGTTGCCTCAAGGCAACACACCCCAAAAAGTACCCCCAAATAATTATTTATTTAAAATGTCTTTAGATTATGTTTATTTGGTCTATTATATGACAAAAAAACACTCCAAACATTTTTTTCCCAAATGGCATCATAGTGCGTACCAAAGAGGGTTTTAATGAATTTTAACTGAAC
>NW_011346639.1:0-750 GCF_000735185.1 Notothenia coriiceps | reverse complement strand
CTTGATCGATCCAATCTCCATTCATAAAACACGCATTTTAAAAGGTTTTTCAACTGCCTTCTTGTCTGCAGACCGGTATCAGTATATTGTTACTTCGGCATCATTTTGAAACGTGTATTGCAATTAAATCACGGTAAAATATGTTCATTTTGTTGTAGTTGTCCTTGCCAGCGATTTTCTCTGACCATTCAGCAGTCGAGAGTGTTTACGTCACTAGTTTAGGATGTTCAGCCCGGTTGTTGGCCCGGTAAGAACCTCGTTTTTGGAGGGCCAGAAAAAAGGTGAAAAAGTAGCCCTGTGCCTGAACTACCCCTAGTGGAAAAGCAAAAAAAAGCGTGCTACGTGCTGCAGTGGAAAAGCGCCATAATAGAGAAGTTCTGATTCTGGGTCTGGCCCTTTAAATGCTGCTGAGCTGCTGCTGGCCACGGCCCTTTGGAGCAAGCTTGAGCTCTGTCACTACCCGATCTGCAGCTCTGCCCGATCTGCAGTGTGCATGTGCGAGCTGGTCCGCCATATTGGAGAACTCCGGAGGGAAACCCAAGAAGGACACTTGACACAGTGGCTTTTGGCAAAGCTTCTTTTATTTGGGGTTAAGTACATTGTCAGAATAAGTGAGAAACGAATTTAACTTCTGTTAGACAGCTATCATACTGAATAAATATTTACTGTGAATGTATGCAAGAATGTATGGCATATGGCTGTCTAACAGAAGTTAAATCCATTCCTCACTTATTCTGACAATGTACTTAA
>NW_011346638.1:0-22439 GCF_000735185.1 Notothenia coriiceps | reverse complement strand
GGATGGAGGTAGTTTGTTTCTTAAAGCATATTCAACTATCAAGCATCATTTAGCTACATTTCATCGATTTTGCTAACTTATAACTGAAACTAGATGAATTGTAGTACATACAAAGTAAGGTTTTTTATATTTAATTAGTGTACCGTAAAGTAAAATGCGACAATCTCACTCACTCACTCACTCACTCACTCACTCACTCACTCACTCACTCACTCACTCACTCACTCACTCACTCACTCACTCACTCACTCACTCACACACACACACACACACACACACACACACACACACACAGGCCAAAGGCCTTTGCCCACCTAACCATTGTTTTTATGGGTGAATCTCCCATTGATTGATGTCAGACATCTCATTTAGTTTTTCTACACCTCACACTCTCCAAAACCAAACACCCCTTCAAAAGAAAAGCCCTATAGATGTAATGCTACTTGAACTTATACGACTACGTACATCTGGTATGTAACTCTTTCAGCCTACTTTCAGCTGCACAAACTATTCAACTATTAACTTATTCAGCTATTTCAGGACAATGACGCTATACATGTTGTTGTTTATACCTTTTTTAAACCTTTTCTTTTAAATATTAAGCTTCTTCACTATTTTTCCTCCTCTTCAAGTTTAACATTTCACTTTCAAGTGTTCAACAAAGTAATTGCAATGCAATTCAAATCATTTAATTTTTCTGCATTTCTCTGCTAAGTTCATCAACACACTTACAGTACTTGGTCTCTGTAGCTAAAATCAGCTACCATTCAGCTAATAACATATTCAGCTTTTTCTGCATTTTCAGCTAAATTCAGCCACAAATGTTCACAGTTTACAGCATTTGCATGCATTTTCTGCAGGAAAAGTGCATTTTCTAGTTTCATTTGTTAGTCTCACTTCCCATGGCCTTGAGGAAGCTGACTGTTGGATATTTATATTGCAATAGTGTAGAAAATGCTGTGTCTGCTTTTTGAAAATATTGGCGTTTCAGGGTTAGGGTTTAAATCTGTTCAGTCAAGTTAAGCCAATGTTTCCATATTTTGCTAAACCATGACATTATTTTGTATTTTGAGTTTGAACAAATGGAGACTTTGAGATTACTGAGATAATGGTAGCTACATTACCAGCGACATAGATTCTTCAAATGATAAAAAATACATCGAGTCAAATATTCAGCCCTACCGGTCAATGCATATGCTACGACAGACACAAGAAATTGAAAGAGAATGTGTTTTAAATGGGCTTACCTGCTTGAAAAGTTCTATTTAACGGAAAGTAGCCTATGTGAGCTAGTTAACTAACAAAATGACAAGCTATAGGGCTAGCTTCACACAGCTATGCTAGCTGCCGCTTCAAATATTTTTATGGCTCAATATAATTTTTTTCCAAATAACCTTGGTCAAAATTAACAAATGAGAATGATGTTGGTAAATCATATAAAAACAGAAACAAAGAAAAAATATGCAGATGTTCTTTTAAATTCTGACATTCCTGAAACGTTAACATTTAACTAGAATTGTGACTCAGTGTTCCTTCATTAAAAATGTAAATGTTCCAGTTTATTTTGGTGCTCTCGATTCATTCTGAGTTAGGCTCATTGTCCCAGACACTTGTTGTACATTTACTGTAGGCCGACATGTCTTATACACTTCTTGCCACTGTGATATCAGTAAACTGTTCTGTGTATTTTCTGCAATCACGGTTTCTGTTTAAAGAAAGGCCTTTCTTGGCTTTAGAAAGTACCATTATTTCTGTGACGCTGCAGGTGGAGTTGCCAATAACTTCTGCTTCAACTGGATAAATGTGGCTGGGGTCAGAGTGATGAAACACTTCCTCTCTGGAGGCCCACTGGTTAAAAGTTAAACCGCTTGACCGGAATCTAACTGGCCAATGATGTACCGGTACTCTGTTTACTCCTTTAGTTTTGACTTGAGGCTTTCACATGATGTCTCTGACACTGATGTGAAGCTTTTAAAATGTAATGTTATTTCTTGTGACAATACCTGATCGCAGAAAGACGACTTGCTCCTGGCTCTGTATAAGGTATGCATGAGGTTTTATGAGATGAGTTTAGATACTTCTGTTTCAAAAGTCACAAGGAAAAGAGAACACAGATGAGAAAACTGGCTAGTGATGTAAAGAGTAAATAGGATGACTGACGTTTTTAAGGCGTTGCAAAGAAATTAGCATCTAAAGAAACCATCAACAAAAAAAAGAGTAGGGAAAAATCAGAAGATAAAACAGAAGGATAAAAGAAAGAGATGAGAGAGAGAGAGACGATAGAAGTAGCCGTGATTAAAATTATCCGAGACCAACACACTGTCACATGTTTTCAGATTTGCATGTTTTTCATGGTGTCACCAGCATGAGCACAGTATGAGGGATCATGTGTTGTCTCATTCATTTACGCAACATCCAATAATGTACACACACAAACAAAGATTTCACAAAATTGCATCAATCAATCATTAGATGTTAATAGGATATTCTTTGATCTTTTGACCTATTGATCTTCCTTGGTTCATGTTGCTCTTAAAAGTTGTTTACTGAGGGACTTCTTGACATTTCCAGAAAAACCTGAACCAGCTTGGAATGTAAAAAGCAGGTGAGACACATTTTGCACTATTCGTTTTGTACAAACATAATTGTAGGTATTTTCATGTCCCTCTTTTTATAATACTTGCTGAAAGGGTGTGGCATTGGCAATAGCATCATATGTGAATTTCTTTTGCTGTTTTGCTTCATGACAATGTTCCATGTATTGTTGTGGACACCCGTCTGCCTGAAGTGCACTGTGCATTGTTGATTTGTTCCTTACTTAGGAGAATTGCAATAAAATTAGAAAATGAGTGTTGTTTTGTTAGTGAGAGTATTAATTGGCTTTTTCATCACATTTCACATTTATTAAAGTAGCTCAAGCACATGTGGTAAGGCTAGTACTGTTACTAGCGTTGCAAATAGAGAGATCAGAGGGCAACTCATGATGCAAGTGGCATTCGTGGATCATTGCCACTGGCCCTATCTGTACACTGAAAACAGCACTTATGTACCACAGTCCCATGTTAGTGTATTGAAGGGTGTTGGCATGTAGTTCCTCGGCTTATAATTCAGTGTAAATTTGAGTGTGACACTCAATGCAGAACAATTCTGATGTGTCTCTATGTCGGGTGGAAGTGGAAATAGTTGACGAAGAAAATGTATAAAACTGGAGGGTTCTGGCTGACTATAGAGAAAGTAATAAAAGAGTAAAGCTAATGCTGTATTTAAGTGAAGACACACTTATTGCTATTTCTAAGTTAATAAGAGTCAAAATCTAGCTTGTGTGTGTTTTTGTGTGAGTATGTGTATTTGTTTTCTAATCACTAAACTGGGTTTAGAAAAGAAGTGTCTCAAAGAGATTTTTTGTTCTAACATTGGACAGAAAGCGACACTGTCTCGTGACCCTCTTGTGCCTATGCCTTCTGTCGGGACAAGAGACAGCGGGGCACAGGTCTTAGGGAAAGTCTACAGAGAACGTTTGACAACAGTGAGCCTGTGTAGCTAATCAGTCCCTAGCTGTAGCTTATCATGTAACTGATAGATCACAGTGTCACCTGTTCATGCTGAAGATGTTTGATTGATTGCAGGTTGTAAAGTGATGCATGTTTACAATTACAGACCAGATTTTGCCACAATGCAGCATATTTGTTTCTTTGATTAAATGTCACAACTGATTTAACATAAAAAGATGGCACACCACATTTTATGTCTTATTCACATGCTGAAACTTGACAGGTTAGAATAAAAGTATTCCTCTTCATTAAATGGTTAATCGCTTACTTTTGTAACTCAAAGTGTGTATTTCTTTCTTTCATACAATCAGGCTGCCAATGTGCTTAACAGAGCCAGATTAAAACTGTGCAGAAATTGTTTTGTAAATAGTACACATATTGACTAAACATTACAGCAAAAACAATCAAATATGTAAAAGTTACTAAAATAAATAAGAAAAATAGATACATATGAAAATCATTGATCAAGACTTAAAAATGTTTGCAATAAATGAGAAGGCCCCTTAAAATCTAGTCAATGTCCTTGATATTTAAAATTCCACAGAGGTGGAAAGACAAAGTATACATGTGGAGATGTCCAACAAATGCAGCATGCATCTGAATTCAAACATCTGTTTGTTGCAAAAAAGGAAAGCCTGTGACTTAGCCACCTGACATCTCAAATTGAAGGGTTGGTTCTTAGACTAGGAAAGAGTACTGCATGTTTATTAGTATTAACTTAAATGAATTCTAGGAAATAATCTAGACAACCTGAGGTTAAATACATATTATGTTTTTTCAAACCTTAAGCTTCAACTTGGATGCCAATAAACTACAACAATATGACATTCTCTTCACCTTTGAGCTGCCCCCCCTGGAAACCCACTGCCCCTGTTACATCAATACGAATGGTTTGTCATGAGGTTAACTTTCAAAGTTTATCAGTACCTTATCAGAGGACTGCGTAACTCCACGCTCACGTGGCACCGTTTATTTTGCAGTGCCCTGAAGAGGTAGGGAAGTGGTGATATCAACAGTTTCTGACTGCTATAGGCACGTACATCTTTGATGCTCAGACTGCTTTTTTCATTGAAGAATAAGAATAATATTGAACAATAAATTAAAAGTACTGAAAAATGAAATCTTTTCCCTATATAAATACATGTAGACTCTAAAAGACAAGTTCACTACATATAAAATCAGTAAATACATAAGACAATCCTGGCATTATAGTGTTTCAATTAAAAGTGAAATAAGCACAATTTTTAATGGTGCCTAAACCTAAACCTCCTGCTTGCCTCAATTCAGTCCAAACATCAGTGCCAGCCACGTGTTACCGCTAGTGCAGAAACCTAAAATATTCATAGTGTTCTTGTCAGAACACATTTCTGCAGCCTCACAGCACAAATCTCTGCAGAATGAAAGAATGAATGGGCCGCCAGACTTTACAATATGAGTCAGCAAAATTAGGACCGCATCCTTTGTCTTGGAATGACTAAGCGCACGCACTCACTCACTCACTCACTCACTCACTCACTCACTCACTCACTCACTCACTCACTCACTCACTCACTCACTCACACACACACACACACACACACACACACACACACACACACACACACACACACACACACACACACACACACACACACACACACACACACACATACATTGGGTTGTGCTGTAGATTCAACACTTGATGAGATTAGTTAATTCAGAGAAGATGTTCACCTTCCAAAATGATGTTTTGGTTTTATTGTCACATATGTACGACAAAACTGAGCTATGTGCTGACTATTAATTCCAATTTGTTTTATCTGCCTATACAATTAATTAATTATACTAAAAGGTATATGGCAATATAATTCTAGATATTTGTATTTAGTTTGTCAATTTATTTAGTTACTTACCAATTTTTGGGTCCAAATCCAATTCCTAATACCACCTATGGTGGCTGCTGATGGTTGGCTGCACTCCATCAGCTGTAATCACCACTTCCCTGTCTGAATCTCCAGACGCTGTGCTGAGGAGATGGACTATCTTTGTGCCAGGGATCTTTATTCAACTTTGCTGACAGTCACGAAAATGCTGACGTCAGATCCTAAAAGAGCTTTTGTAAAGACAAAACTGACAATTTGAGTGAATGAGAGACACCTTAGGGTCAGCTTTGCTGATTTGGGGTGCGCACTTCATGAGTTAAAGTTTGGAGGTCGCATTCTGATGCAACAGTAATGGCACGCACTGTATGTTACTTAGATATGTTTTATTGAAAACATCTTTGTTGATATGACATTAGCGCTGGTTGGTTTCCTGGCATGTCTGTATGGAGGCACTCCATCCACAACAGCTACACATAGACATGCCTATGAAAGAAATAGGGGTGAAATATGATACAGGTGGCAATTCTTGGAAACTTGCCATTTATTTTCTTGCCAGCAACAACTTCTTTCACCTTGTCAGGAATGTCACCCCCACACAGAAGGAAACACAACGTGTCAGGGGAATAATACCAGCACAAGAGCTGATATAAAGAGATTACTTTGTGTTGATAAACCTAATCTGTGTTGACTGGACCCCTGGCTATGGTTGTTAACACCGTGGCTTTCAACACAATGGTCAGAGTGCTTCCCAGGCTATAGTTTAATGGTCTTGTGCTTTGGTAACTATTATATTTTATTTATGTATTTATTTGTCTGTCCCAGTGAGACAAATCTATTTTACAGGGAAAAAGGCCAACAATTAGCCGCCCCATAGTAGAGTTCCGATTAGCACATATTTGAGTAACATTAAAAATGATCAAAAGAATAATGAGGAGGAAAATTAAGGACAGTATAGCCTTTGCATCTCTATTAGCTAGAATAATACTACTAGAATGGAAATCCTCGTTAGCACCTAAAGCATCTCTATGGCTTAAAGATTTTATGTTGTATCTGAACTTGGAGAAGATTAAATATGACCTCATGGGCTCATCAAAAATATTTGAATCTGTCTGGGGCTCTGCGATAGCCCACATAGCTGAACTAAAGACACTAAGTTAAGAAGGAAGGGGTGACTTTTTTAAATTTATAATGCATGTATGTATGTGTACGTGTACGTGTATGTATGTGTATGTCTATATAGCATATGTATGTGTATGTATGTATGTATATATGTATGTATATGTGTATGTAAATGTGTGGGTATGGGTGTATGTATGTACATAAATATGTGTATGTGTATATGTGTGTATATATATGTGAGTGTGCGCTGTATGTATTATTGTTATAAATCTTTATTTCTTTATTTGTTTTAATTCTTTTTTACATTACTTTATTTTTACCTATTTATCTACTTTACTATGTAGGACCGGGAGGGTGGGGGGAGGAAAGAAAAATGGGAAAAATATACACCGGAGTATAATGTGACTCATTGTGCCTGACTCAATAAAACAATATATAATAATTTTTTTTAAAAGATCAAATCTGCACACAGAGCACCTGGACTCATTTGATTTTGTCACAGATCTAAATGTATTAGGGATTACTCTGTTTTAAAGCTTAAGATCAGTTTGTACTTCCATACAGTATAGGTGCAGAAATTCCTAAAGCTTTATTTCCTAATGCATTCATTTTTCTGAGTTTAGGCTTTAAGAAACATCGTCACTGATTAAAAAACATATAGGTAATTTAAAAAAGTATACCAATAGTTGACCATTTCTGTCAACAACTATCTCATACATTTGGTGGCAGGCTTTCACAAACCAGTTTACACTCAGACCCAACAGTCACACAAACTCCCCATGCAGGTAAGGCTGGCTGACGCATTGGCAGTGAAGTGATTCTTATCCTTTAATCTATACTGACGTACTGAGCTAGTACATATAGTCAAGGCAGGTGAATGGCTCCTTCTTTCTCGAGACAACATGTGCAGTCGTGGAGAGGGTTTAGCCTGGATGTTCCTTCATAATTGACATCAAAAGACTTTGTGTTGTCATGACTCACAGAAAATGGGGGGATATGACTCAACTGAAATAAATGTGGCTCAGTGGCAGCATAAATTAAACAGCTAATGGATTCAAAAGACAAGAGATGCAAAATTAAAAATATAGACCTTCATATAGACATGATAAGCTAAGTCAGAGGAACAATTCTGGTCCGAGGTTACAACAAAGTCCAGGTTGGACTTAGCTCAGCAAGCATCCACCCTGCAGTGTCATTAGTCGTACTGCTGAATCTGACAGGAGCTATTTTAATGATATTTTAGCCAAGAAATGTATACTCAAGTGTGAGGAGGACCCTCACTCATCTCTTAAAATATTGTTATCATGTATTTTCATTACTTTGTTCTTTCCATCCTGCATCCTCATCCCGTAGTTTATTTAACTTGAATCTATTTTATATTTCCAAATGATCTCCCCTTCCTATAAAGCCTTAACCGGGGCCTACAGCTGGAAAATAGCAATCTGCAAAAACCTGGTAAATTACATCTATCCTTAAATATAAGGTTCATGTGTTTGTGCATTTATATGTCTTGTTCAAATAAATAACATAACATACCATAACACTCTAGTATTGCTTATTTTATTCAGGGGAAATGGGGAGGAGCTGGTGTTGTAGGACCGCCCACCGGTGGCTAAGTCACGGGCAGCGTGTCGGTCGCACAGCTTTTGTCGGGAGCGCGCTTTACCGTCACATCCGGCCATTTTTTCTATTCTGTCAGAGCAAGCCCGGAGCAGACCGAGAGTGGACGTGTTTCTCATACAGAGCGGAGCAGACATCTACTACCAGTCCGAAGAGCCGAGCCTGTAGTCGCGTTGCGTCTTTGCTTTGACCAGAACCAACCAACTCTGAATTTGCATTAAATATGTCTAATATCGTTTGCTGTCAAACGCCTCAGGTAAGACATCTTTCTCTTAAAAAATCAAAGAAGAAATGCTGTTGTATTTTTAACGTGCTGTTAAAATGTGACCAGTCGTCGGTTACAACGGACGGTAATGTGTCTGTCTTTCTGCTAAATATTCTTTACATGAATGGCAGATGCTGTCTTTGCTCGTACATGGTGAAAACGGCTGGAAATGCCAAATGTAACGTTGCTGGCGCAGAGAATGTCACAAACAGCAGCTAGCTTTTAAATATAAGTGTCCGTCAACGATTTATTTTGCAAGCTAACGAAATCATGAAGCCAGTCCTAGCTTTGAGCAATAACAAGTGCTCACGACCGAATACATTTGCCACAATCCAATTTATTGAAATCAACCGGTGTGGCTGTCTCATGGCTTCCCATCCTAGCTAAGCAGCAGGTTGTCTAGCTAGAAAGCTAACATGCAGTAGCTTTCCAGCGTGCCATCTCTCTTCAGTTGCTAACTGCTTTGCGTCAACGGTATGCCTTTAATATAAAGTATACCTGCTTTTGTAATCCTTATAAAAGTCGAGATAATAATAATATTTGGTGGACTCTGCTTCCTGACCCAGTTTCATGTGGCGGGATGTAGCTGTATGATTTCTGGCCCGTCGCCAGACACCACGGCCCTGGTACATTACTCCACCAGAGGAGGAGGAGGCGGCAACAGCCGGAGAATGACATTGCTTTGCAGCGAATGGTGTCCAAATGTAAGACTCACCCATTGGGAGGTGGTAGGGTGGGTAGCGTAGTGGTATGGGTACACCCTGTCCTTTACCCACCCTACTTTGGTGCCATCGTCAGATTATATGGGCTGTTAACGGTCTTGACATAATATCGATGCGGCAAAGTGTCTGTCGAGGTTTAGTTGTATTTAATTGAGTTTCTACTAAAATGATTGTTCTCTGCCGATTCTTAACGTTTTATTTCCACAAATGCTTCAGTCAGTGTCTTCCGGCTGCAGGTTGCCCTATGCCATGGTAGTATTTGACCTACTACGCTTTTAATCCGTTTCTGAAGCTGGTAACCTTGTGATAAATGTAGTTTACTGTAGATTATTGATTAAAAAAGGTGAAAACTATTTTTGACTTATTCAGTAGATGATTAATAACACATCATTATCGTTTCGTTACTCGGAAAAATGCAACATTTTACTTTCTATAGACAAACAACCTTTGCATAATTCAGCTGTCTCCATTTTTTTTATTGTCACAATTTTAAAGGGAACCTTTTTCAAGATGGGTTACATGTAACTCTGTTAATTTCCACGCCGTAGAACTGGGTGAAATATCCAGCAATGCTTCTCTTCACCACTGGAGGGCTGTCTAACAAGCATTGATTGTTCAGTAACAGGCCTGCACTTTTGTGACGGACTAATCAGATGGAAAAATGGAGAGGGAAAAAACATTCAGGGCTACCCTTTGTGACAAAGTTGTGAACGTCTCACTTTGGTTCCTTTTGTTCTCTCCTGTGTTTCCAAGCTAACAGCCACATTTACAACTCACCTAGTCTGCCTGCCTTTTTTGTCCTATACATTTCTATATGTTTATTCTTATATTTCTATAAAAGTTATTATCCTGTTTTCAGATTTATGGACCCAAATACTGTGTCCACATACATGGAAAAAAAGATCAACAGATTCCCTAGAAGAAAACAATTTAATAGTCAGCGTGTAATGCTGAATGTCACAGTTTTGATGTAGCCAGACATCATTCCTAAAATGTCCTTTTTTAGTTTCTTTCACCTACTGCACACTGGCTATTGCTAAAATTGTCCTATCATAGCAAATATTTTTAAATCACAGCTGTCATTTAGTTGCCAACTCTCCATTGAATAATTGTCCAGATAGCTGGGGGCGTGGCTTGACTGGCAGAGTGTTTTGTTAGGTGGAGAAATGAGGGGGGAAGGAGACAACAGGCGAGCGTAGAGCCCAGCCATGTGGAGGAGTCGAGCTTTTGAGCTTTAACAAAGAGTCTTCTGCCAGATGTTGCATAACGACAAGAAACTGGGTCAGTGTTTCCTCCATCCACACACGGCATGAATTATAGCTTTCAATGCTCTTCAGTGCAATACAAAAATACCATATTCTAGCATGTGCCATCATGCTTGAGCATTTACCCATAAAATCTCTGGCATACTTGCCAGCAGTCTGCTAGTTTTACACATCCTCCTTTTACTCGTCTAAGCAAAGCGGGATGTTCAGTGTGTGTTTAACTTTTCTCCCTCTGCACATGATTAGCAAAATAAATGCAGGCTGAGGATAGTAATCGGATCCGAACATAATTCCCCCTTCTGATTCTTTTATGATTACTGAATTCACAATGTGGTTTTTAGTTTAGTAGGTCATTGGCTTCAAGTGTTTTGTTGTGGTGTTGATTTGGCACAGCACACACATTTAATTGTGCATTGTGGGGGATTTTAAGTATTGGATTTGTGGCAGTTTCAGATAACAGGCATAGCATTTAATTTTGCGAGGAAGGTTAGATCTGGTGTCTTATTCGTGTACAAAGTGTAGTTGTTGTTGATCATTTGATAATAAGCCATAGCTCACGGCAGAAGAAAATTACTAGATTGTTTTCCAGCTGAAGTTACATACAAACATTATTTCAGTGTAAAGGAGCCATTCAGACATTGGGCTTGCAAGATTTTCCTTTAAGACATTTTTTTTAAGACATCTGATTGTGGATAAGATGATCATTTTTTTATATTGTCTGTCATACTAGCACTGCAACTACGCCTTACACAGTTGTAGACCAAGCTCTTGCAAGGTTAAATATTACTTCAAAGTTAAAGGGCATTCACGCGTCGCCAAGTTATCTGAAAACATGATTGCACAATGATTGTACAATGATTCACATGCTTCCACTGAATGTGCCACTGGCAGCACCTTGACTCGCACCTACAGTGCATCATATACTTGTGCAGTAATTAAGTAAATCAGTCTTTTGTAATGAATTAGAAATGCATGCAAGTTAGATATAGAACACTCGCAGAAAGCTATCTGTCCATGAAAGCCTGGTCACATGCAACATGGATACAATTTCAGACTACGGGCAGCTGCTGTCGTCTGTCTTGCCCCATTTGGTATAGTGATAAAACTGTTGGGCCTGCAGTGGAATTTATTCACTGAGCCTCTCACTGCAGATGGCATAGCGGTGAGGAGACGTTGTTTGGCATGGGATCACGTCAGTTGTGTTAATTTTGGCTGTGAACATCTGATTGGAACAATGTTTTTTACGGCTAGTGGAATATAGATATAGGAGGATCTCCTCTCTCTTCGATTGTGACAGTGTCACCATACTGCATTTCTTACAGGTCAGTGCTTGAGTGACATGGTTTCTATAGGGAGGAGCCAGTCAGAAGGGCTTGTCATATAAGCTAGATTTTGAGTTTCTTTGCTCCAGGGAGAGTGGAGACAGAGCTCAAGGTATTAGACAGATGAAATGGTCTAGCTCAGCCTGTCGGGACGCATCAGCAGGTGTGGAGATTTAAAGCGCTAAATGAAGGGTGTTGTAAGGTAAGAGAATCAAAGGCCTGGGCTTAGATACATGCTGTACACCTTTTGGTTTACTGCATATTGAGATGAAATGCTGGATTTTCTTTTCTTCCTGAATCCACTGAGGATAATATGGTCAGAAGGAGCTACTAAGAATCCTGAATCAGATCAACTGTGCTTGTATTGTGTATGCATGTGGGGAATATGAAAACATCTAATGCATGTTTGGAATATAGCTGGAAGGATGCTAAAGGGGGGGGGTGGTATCTGTGTTCTCAAATGTGATCCCGTGTGCAAGGTTGCCTTGATATACCACGTGGTAGAACTGACTCATGCTAGCATTGCATGGGTGCCAAGAATAGGCTGTCTGTCCACTCAGAAAAAACAATTAACTTTGTGTACCATTCTCTGTTTTCTCCTTTTCTTCTAGGTTATAATGTATTACCAACACAGAATAAGTACAACTCTATAGCCAACGGGATCCCGAGGACTTGATTACAGTCGCTTCAAGCCTGATAGTTTGTCCGTGCGGCTGCTCCCCCTCTCCCTTCCACTCGAGCCTGTTTTAGTCAACTGGCATTTCTTCTAACGACGTCCCCTCTTCGGATAAAGAAGACTCGAGTTCCGCAGTGATCTCAGTTTGCTTTGCCTGTATCCTACTTTCGACTGGATTTGCAATATACTCTATTCGGTAAGGCCATGACTAATGCGTGGGACTGATTATAAAACACAATGCACATTACAGGAAACTAATCCTAATCCTCTTTGGTCATCAATTAATAAAGACTGCTATTACAATATTCCATGGCTGAAAGCATGTTGGACAGAGTGCAAAAGACAAGCCTGCTGAGTATTGTTGCTGATCTTTTTTTTAAAATAATGTTTATTTTTGCTCTACAGGCATACCATTTAAAAAAAGATTCACCAAGATGATTCCTAACGGTTATTTGATCTTTGAGGATGAGAGTTTCCTGGATTCCACCGTTGCCAAAATGAACGCTCTGAGAAAGAGTGGTCAGTTCTGCGATGTGAGACTGCAGGTACGCTCAATGCAAACACACACTTACCCTTTTTAGCTACAACGTAGTGAATCACAAAAATGACAACAAATTTAAAGTAATACAAAAACCATTTGCAACCCAGAAGATATCATTAACCTGTTAGGCTCAATGTAGGGCTGCTCGATTATGACAAAAATCATAATCTCAATTATTTGGGTCAATAATTGATATCACGATTATTAAAAAAGATTATCCATTTACTTTGAAAACATCCATTTATTGGAGAGAAAAAAAGTGAACAGTATGTTTTTAACAGTTGATTCATTCAATTCAACTGAAAAACAAATAATTTATTTAAAAAAAATTGTTTTATTTCGATTGTTGTTTTCATAATCGTTGCAAGCAAAAATCGTAATTGCGATTAAAAATACGATTTAATTGAGCAGCCCTAGCTCAACGTATTGTTTGGCCATTGGTTAGTTCACTGGGGTAACAAGAAAAAAACTCAAGTATTTACTTAAATGTTTCCTGTTATGTTGCCGTTGCTCTATTTCAAGTGTGAGAACCTGTTCCCACCATTTGTATAGTTCAGAACTCTGAGAGACGTATGCAGCCAATAGGAAACAAGAGATAACTATTAATCGTGTAGCTTCTCAGCCAATATTGGGTTTGTTTCTTTAGCTTCTTTAAATGCTCAAACACCACAATTCTAGCAGTTGTTTGTCTGTGACAAAATTACACACATCCTGATTATTTGTCTTCTTCTTTTTATTAGGTGTGTGGTCATGAGCTGATGGCTCACCGTGCTGTCCTGGCTTGCTGCAGTCCCTATCTGTTTGAGATCTTTAACAGTGACATTGAGCCTCACGGAGTGTCTCATGTCACTTTTGAGGACTTGGACCCAGAGGCTGTGGAGATCTTGCTCAATTATGCCTATACTGCCCAGTAAGTAGCACCTTTTGCCTCTGATCCTATCCTATCATATCAAAATTCTCAGCTTCTTTTAAATGGTTGACAACCCCCTAATTGGTTGTGTCTTCTCTGTGTAATACAGGCTAAAGGCAGATAAAGAACTAGTTAAGGAAGTTTACTCTGCAGCCAAAAGGTTCAAGATGGAGCGAGTCAAACAGGTATGTTTTTAACGGTCTACATTACAGGACACGCCTTTAGGAACACAGCTTACAAACAGATGTTTTAATAAATGTCCACTTGTCCCTCACTTCTCAGATTTGTGGTGACTACCTGCTTTCTAAAATGGATTCCCAGAGCGCCATCTCTTTCCGTAACTTTGCCAGCTCTATGGGAGATGCCAGAGTTTTGGCCAAGGTGGACGCCTTCATCCAGGACCATCTACTGGAAGTGTCTGAACAGGAAGACTTTCTCAAACTCCCCCGCCTCAAGGTACTAGCTTAAATGTGCACTTATGTCATTTAAATTGGCCAGGATTGGTGGTCTTGAGTTGAATGACACGCACTGGATTAAGCTCTGTATTTTTACCTTTCCGACATGAGATTAACATGGCCTATAGTAGGAAGGTGTGCCTCTTACAGATTTCCCTTCAGCTAAAGCCGGCTGAGGATGTATTTAGGGCAGGGGACTTATGGGGGCATATGCAATAGTAAGGCCGAGCCCAGGTGGGTTATAGTGTACATGTTTTTGTTCAACATGACGATTGCGCAAGGTACTTTATCAGAACTCACTTGTTGAGGTAGTGCAAATTTGATCAATCAAATATGCATGCTATTCATTAATATTGCTGATGTCCGTGTGTAAGGATACAATGTTTAATCCTGACCCTATGGCAACATTAAGGGATTATACAGGTAACATCAGCCAGTAAGATCAAGTTTAGTTTACAATAGGGGTCATTATGTTATAAATTGTTCTGCTACGGAGTCTCTTTATTCCTACTGTGTGTACATCTGACTCCTGTTTCATTCCCTTTGTGTGTTTACAGTTAGAAGTAATGCTAGAAGACAACCTGACCCTGCCCAGCAACGGCAAGCTCTACTCCAAGGTGCTCAGCTGGGTGCAGCGCAGCCTCTGGGAGAACGGGGACCACCTGGACCGCCTGATGGAGGAGGTCAGTACCCGGGCGAGCAGGCTCCACTCTCAGACTGATCCTCATTCCCACCCTGCCCCTTCCCTCCCCTCTGAATCCTGTTTTTGACATTAAGAAGTCATTAAGGGGGCTGAAGTAGAAAAAGCATGCCATTGTCATGCTGCTATGTCAGGATTGTTCTTTTTGTTTCCTCTGGTTTGTTGAGGTTTTTGCAGTAAGAAACTCTGTACCCCTGAACCATACTTCAAATTAGAGGTGAGCCCAAAAGAGCTGCGTTTGCTCTTGTTTTTTGTTTCCACTGTTCTCTTTTGGGTCTGTGGTTGGTTTATGTGCAACCCCATCGGAGTACGAGTATCTCAGTGCTCTTCTCCTCTGATACACAAACCCAGGTTCTCACAGAGGTGACCCTTTATTCACTGCCACTTTACTATCTGAACAGGTTTGTTGCTCCAGCACTAACAGACACTCCTCCCCGTTGATTTATCTCTCTTGTAGGTTTATTAGCAGCAGCAGGAGACCAGACTGAAGAGCCACGACTGAGCCACCAGGGTAATGAGTCTGAGAAAGAGAGGGAGGAGAGGAGCACTACTGCCTCTCCTTGCAGCCACGCAACACTGAGCTCCCATCTGTCCGTGCCACATATACAGATGCATCCCATTTCTGCATTTACCAGAATACATTGCCTCCAAACCTTTGGGATAAATACAAGTTGTTTATTGGCCCTTTGGCACAAAACAATATATTCTCATACAGGCCTACTTATCCATTGAAACAATCAAGAACCAGTCAAATTGGGCATTGCACATAAGCATTTAAATTGAAAAAATCTTACATTGGAATAAATTAATAATTAACCATCCAGCTGAAATTGAATTTTCAGCACATTTGAATCAATTAAAATGCCCTTTGGCCATTTTCATTTTTTATTTAGATTGTTTTTCTGTCATTTCTCAAGATAATCTGTTGCCACAGTAAAACCTGCCCTTCAAATGGTCAACTAAGGGACCACACAAACTATCATTCTATTTTATTATGCTTATTTTGTTTCCTGAATTGAATCCATCAATGGGTATCTTTTTTAAATGAGCTTGAGGGCTGTTACAACAGCGCCACCACCTTTAGTCATCTGGATGTGACCTGGACATTGTGGCTGCCATCACAATGACCAACTTGTTCAGCTAGAAGACCGGTTTCCAAGCAGCAGAGGTGGAGAGAGGGCCACATGCAGCCCCCCCTCCCCCTCCTCCTTCTCTTGATTCTTCACAGAAGATCTTTCCAGATGCAGCTTCTCATTCTTCATCAGCTCCCTCTTTTTTTTTAGATGCAAACTGTCAGATTCCTTCTTGAGCTCGAACACTTAATGCAGCAGCAGCAGCAGCAGCAGCAGCGTGTGTGTTTTTAAGGGAAGCTTTTAATCCAAGTGACCGAAGATCCAGGCCTTCGTCCCTTCCCCCTCTTCCTCTTCACAGCCCCCTTCCTCCTACTCCTCTTCCCTCCCCCCTTTCCCCGTTATGCTGAGGTTCTCAGTGTGTTGCCATGAAGACAGCCACATGGGTATGTTGTTGCTGTTTGTGTTTCAGGTGCAAACGCTGTACTACTCACCTGACCATAAGCTGGTGGATGGAGGGCTGGTGATTGATGGGCACAGTGAGGTGTTTGGTGGCGAGGAGGACCACCTTCAGTTTGTGCAGGTACTCAACAGCTTGTGCCTGGCTTCACTGTAATGAAGTCTCATTTTGCTTGGCAGTGTGTGCCTGGCCATGCATAAAAGTAATCGCAGCCTGTGCCTGGCAAGAAGTAGATATGGCTCATTTAATTCCACAATGTTAAGACAAATGTCAGTGAATAAACAAATGAGCAACGATGCCTGCCTAGCTATGCTGTTGAGCATATATTAAAACTACATTTTAATATTAAATGCTAATCTCCCCCAGTTGGGAATGGGCAGATTTCTACCCTCTTTGTGACTGAACTGTGTGCTGTTAGATCTGATTGTGGTGTGGTCTGAGACAGTAGTTTGCAGTGCTGTGTTGTTGGCTTCAGAAGGCGTGAGATATCAAAAGAAACGTCTACATTAGATCAGCTGGATCAGAGCGTAGTTTGGGGGTATGATTACCTGGTGTGGTGGCCACTGGTGGGCCTGTGGTGCAAGCTTGGCTTCTGTAGCTGCACTGTGCTCTTGCAGAAGAAACCCGTACGGGAGAGCACCCAGAGACAGATGAGCTGCAGCTCCTCGGGAAGCCTGTCGCCCTCCAACCAAGCAGCTAATGCGCCCAAACAGACCGGCCGGAGAGAGTGGAAGTACATCGCCTCTGAGAAGACCACAAGTAAGTGAACATGAACTGCAGTACATTCAGAAATATTGTTTTATTTAAATCCTATGCATGATTGAGGCTCCTTTTTTCAACACTCGAATGGCTCTAACGATCTCCAATCAAACCTCTAGACCACACCTACCTGTGTCTGGCTGTGCTGGATGGCGTGTTGTGTGTGATCTTCTTGCACGGTCGCAGCAGCCCTCAGACCTCCCCCTCTGCCACCCCCTGCCTGATGAAGAGCCTCAGCTTCGAGGCCCAGCCCGAGGAGCTGGAGGAGCAGCCGCTCTCTCCCATGCATTACGCTCGCTCCGGTCTGGGCGCCGTGGCCCTGAACGGAAGACTCATCGCAGCAGGTTAGCACTAAACGCTTCTATATCAAATGACTAAGGTCTATGTTATTGGAGCTAAAAGGAGGTTGTGATACTTGGGAAAATAAATGCTTCTCTCTAGGCTTGATTGCAAACATGATGACCACAGGGATCCACTGTCTTGAATGTGATACATTATCTTGTTCCCACAGGAGGATACAACAGAGAGGAGTGTCTGAGGACTGTGGAGTGCTACGACCCCAAAGAGGACCGCTGGACCTTCATTGCTCCCATGCGGACTCCAAGGGCTCGATTCCAGATGGCTGTGCTCATGGTACAATTACATTTTCATCCTGAAGCGACATTTTGAACATTGAGCAAGGAATCCAAATATCCACTGCATGCCTCCCTACTCCCTGTGCAACTAGTGGGGTTTCTAAATTCTCTTAACTTATTGTAATTGTCATAAAATAATGATTTTGATATTTCCGCCTCACAGGGTCAGCTGTATGTGATTGGAGGATCAAATGGACATTCTGATGAGCTGAGCTGCGGGGAGATGTACGATCCACAGGCTGACGAGTGGGCTCAAGTACCAGAGCTGAGGACAAACCGCTGCAATGCAGGTAGGTCCCTCGTTCTATACCTGATAATTGAATTTAAAAGTATTATCCAGGAAAACTCTTTCATCAAGTAGCCTCTCTGTTGCTAACGTCAAGCTAGTTTGACTATTCAGCTCATTCCTGTCTTATATTGTCCACAAATAGTTGTTTCTGTTTCAAATGTCTCACTATTGTTCTTGTCTAACTTTGTATTTGCATACTGTATCCATGTTAGTGTTGGAGCTTCTGCCCTGAGTAAATAAAGGTGTAATTCAGTCAACGTCTCTGTTTTTAAAGGCGTCTGCTCATTGAACAACAAACTCTACGTTGTGGGTGGGTCGGACCCCTGCGGGCAGAAGGGCCTGAAGAACTGTGATGCTTTTGACCCTGTGATCAAAACCTGGTCTAACTGTGCCTCCCTCAACATCAGTACGTTTACACATACACTAATAATATAGTACTAATATATATAATTTGAATATGTATAACATGGTCTAGCCTCAAGCATAAAGCTGAATAATGTATTTTTCAGAGATCTAACAAATTCCTGTCTTCCATACACTTTAATTATTCCCTCTGGGTGTTGCAGCTCAGAGAACATGTTATTCAAGACCAAGAGTTGGATGGCTATTCATCAGAGACTTGCTTGTGTGATAATTGCAGCCCGAGGAACAATTAGAAAGTTTAATTCATTAATCACATTTTCTTCTTCCAGGGAGGCACCAGGCTGCCGTGTGCGAGTTGGACGGCTTCATGTACGTGATCGGAGGGGCGGAGTCGTGGAACTGCCTGAACACTGTGGAGCGCTACAACCCCGAGAACAACACCTGGACCCTGATCGCCCCCATGAACGTCGCTCGCAGGGGGGCCGCTGTCGCTGTCCATGCAGGTCAGCTCAGGAAAACAATGAGCAGTTAAATCAGCTGCTGATCTATGGCAGCATCATGTGCAAAAATCAACAGGAAGCAGACAGTTATTTGTTTGTCATTATGTTGATAGTAATGTCTCCCCCTCTGTCCAGGCAAACTGTTTGTTATTGGCGGCTTTGATGGCTCCCACGCGCTCCGCTGTGTGGAGGTGTACGACCCCGCCCGCAACGAGTGGAGGATGCTGGGTAGCATGACGTCGTCCCGCAGCAACGCGGGCGTGGCCATGCTGGGAGAAACCATCTACGCTGTGGGCGGCTTCGACGGGAACGAGTTCCTCAACACGGTGGAGGTGTACAACCCCGAGACGGACGAGTGGAACGACTGCACCACGACCCTGTCTCCCCTCTCTGACTGAAGGGAGGAGGGAAGGGGGTTGGAGTTTCAGTGCTTTTCCAAACTAACAGGCTTAGTGACGTAATCGTGTTTCGTGATGTTTTGTCTGTGTGGGTGGGGATGGGGGATTGTTGTGATGAGGGGTCTTCAGTGAAGACTGGCTTGTATTTGGCGGGTGGGATAAAAGGGAGGGGGGCGGGGGGGTTGCCCAAAGCAACATGACGCCTTTGCATATTGCATACAATGTTTTTCGTGCTGTATATATTTTGTTTCTTCCTCATTTTTTGTCATATGCCAACATTTAATACACATTTAGTGCTTTTCTTTTTAACTTAGAGTTGAAAGGTTTTTCACTGGAGGGTTTTCAGATGAGCTAGCAGTTATCGGTCACTTGGAACCTGGCAGTATGGTGACAATTGGCTTTGAAGGTTTTATTTGTAGAAATGTTACTTTGCTCACATATAATGGTCAGTGGTTTGAAGCCTTACTCGGAGAGTGCGAGTTAGAAAAAGAAACACCTCAAGGCTATTTCTGTCATTTTAAACAAGCTGGATTGCTTTTTTGAATCTTAAATGGCCTTTTTTATATTTTTTTATACACTGCTGATTTACTGATAAAAGTAGTAGCAGATGGCTTGAAGTCAATGAATCTAACCAGTGCCAGTTTTAGTAATACCTTTGTGCACACACCACACACGCACAACCATGCTTCTGCTAACCAAACTTTTGTTATTGTGATTGAACTAATCAATGTATGTAGAGATGCGGTTTACTGAAGTTTCTTATTTCTCTTTTGTGTTTTAAAGTGTCAGGCATTGGCAGATTCTTCTGGAGGGAATGTTAAAAACGAGAATTAACACATTTGTAACATTTCTTAATTAATAAATCATTTAAATCTGATTTTGTCTCCAGCCTACTCTCTGAATGTATGTCATGAAGTGATAATGGACAATCACTTTGCCACACCTGATTCCATTGTTTGTATCAATCTAAAAGCAACTATGCCAGGATGGTTTTAATATTTTAAGTAAAATATGGAAGATGGTTAGCCTAGTTGTGACAGTATTTTTAGTTTAGCAGCTGAACAAACCCAAGTACAGCTGATTTGCTGACTCTAAATGTAGATTTTACTACCACCTCGACTTCCACATGTCCTGCTCTAACTATCTAGTAACTAAGTAGCGGTCTAAGCTTTCAGGGACTACCACACTAAGCCAAGTATTTTTCTGCTCCTCTAAGTGTCTTTTAGGGGAGATTATACTGAGCCGGCTCTCAGACCTCAGCAGGAAGGGACGCCAACGTCACTATGAGCTGCTGAGAGGACCAGCATCTGCATGACCTCAGTGGCGCTTTATTAAATCTCTACCCAGCACTCATTCATAAGTCAGGCCCTGATAATCTCTGTTGATACACCTCACAGTCATTGGGAGGAGGGGGGGGCAGCAGATGGGCCATGTGCTACCGGAAGCAGAGGCTTAAACTCAGACACTGAGTCTGTACTCTAAGAAGCAACAAATTATGTCGTCTAACGTCCATCCGGCCTTGTTTACTGGGAACAAGCTTTGCTGGCTTCCTCGCGGTTTGAAACAAAGAAGTGGCAAAAGTAACAAAAGCAAGGCCATAGTTTATTGTAAAGGCAACTACGAATGTAAATGCAGTATTACATGCATTTATAAAGCTCAAAGCGGATTAATGTAATGAGCTTCCTGTTGTTCATTATTCATATTTACAACCAGCACAGAAACACCTCAACAATTAAATAATCCAGAGGAGATGAACATTTGGGTGAAAATTAAGACATGTACAACACAATTTACAGAATAAAAGCTGTTTCATGGCAGATAAACAGTTTCTAAAGAGAGAAAAGGTACAAGTGATTTGAATTACAAGTTCCTGTAGTCTATGTATTAACAGTACTACAGGAATGCTCCTGTAGTATAAGACTATATTCCTGCTACTGCAGTATTTTTGACTTTTTTTTGGAATATTTTAATTATCCAGAATATTTATATTGTTTTTATTTGATATAATCATTTTCATCTTATGTGTAATTGTTATTTCTCTTTTCCACTTTTTAAGTATTTGTATTTTAATGTCTGAAGACACTGCTGCTTCTGTAACAAAACCATTTCCCAAATTGGGATCAATAAATTATATATCTATCGTTTTGCACATGCTGCGCTGGCATGAATATGGATTATATTTAGAAATTAATAAAGAGGACATTGAAAATTCAATGCACCCTTAATAAAGGATTGTGTTTTTTTTGGACAGTAAATACTGACGCAGGAAACTAAATTAAAGGTCACAGTCCAACTTTACTGAACAGTATGTTAAAATACAGCGTGTCTGCATAGCGTCCAACTCTGCTTTGAGATAACGAGACAGGAAGCTCAATGACTTCATCATTGGCACCTGTAACTTTTTCTCTCCCCTGTGTGTGTGTGTGTCTCTCACAGCAGCAGCAGGTGTAATCTCAGACTGTCACCTGCGACCTGATCCACTTAGTCATTACACACACATGCACTCACACTCAGGCCGTTTCTCAATCGCGAGTAAAACTGCTGCAGAGCAACTATTTCAAGTATATTACGTCATCGAGTGGCGCCGAAGGACTGTTTAAATGCATGTAAATCAAATCATAGACATTTATATATTTTATTAATTTATATATATCTATGAATCAAATGCCCAGCATTCTGCACCACTCTATGACGTAGTATACTTGAAATAGTTTTTTTTTTTTTATGTTTTATTGAACATTTTTAAAACATACAAAAGCTCGGTGAGGATATCATCAACTTATCAGCATAAGTGCAAGACATTCATTCACAATAAGAAAAAAAAAAACATAAATAATACATCCAATAAGAGCCAGGGGGAGAGAAAAAAGCATAAAGGCACAAAAACATTTAAGAGGCATTAAGCTTACTTAAAATAATAACCATTTGGAAATGTCATTGCAAATCTTTATAGACAT